>NW_007242038.1:1254-1922 GCF_000164805.1 Carlito syrichta | reverse complement strand
TCAAAGTAAGAGGAAGGGAAACAAACTCTCAGGTGAACGGAATACAAAAGAAAGGAGGAGTAGCGATTATAACCAGAGACAAATTTGCGTTCAAGTTATTAAAAATCAAAAAAGATACAGAAGGCCACTACATAATGATAAAAGGCTCAATCCATCAACAAGAAATATCCATCTTAAACATATACGCACCCAACATAGGAGCATCAACTTTCATAAAGCAGCTTCTAGGTAAACTAAAAAGAGATATCAACTCCAACACCATCATAACTTGGGACTTCAACACCCCACTCACAACCCTAGACAGATAATCAAGACAAAAAATCAGCAACGAGATCCGAAACCTCGATGTGACTCTTGACCAAAAGGACTTAATTATACCTACAGAACACTCCGTCCAAAGACCACAGAATATACATTCTACTCTTCACCGCATGGGACATACACTAAGATTGACCACATACTTGGTCATAAATTAAGTATAAGCAAATTTAAAAGAACAGAAATTTTACCATGTACCTTCTCGGACCACAGTGGAATAAAAACAAACATCAACACCAACAAGGTCCCCCTAAAACCCACAAAGACATGGACACCAAACAGCATGATGTTAAACAACTCCTGGGTCAATGATGAAATCAAAACAGAGATTAAAAGATACCTGGAAACAA
>NW_007242038.1:0-748 GCF_000164805.1 Carlito syrichta | reverse complement strand
GGAGGAGCTGATACCAATCCTACTGAAGGTATTCCAGGCGATTGAAAAAGATGGAACTCTCCCCAAATCATTTTACGAAGCCAACATCACATGATACTGAAGCCAGGTAAAGACCCAACAAAGAAAGAGAGCTACAGGCCAATATCTTTGATGAACACAGATGCTATAATTCTCAACAATATCCTAGCAAACCAGATTCAACAACACATCTCAAAAATCATCCATCATGACCAAGTAGGCTTCATACCTGGGATGCAAGGCTGGTTCAACATTCGTAAAACCATAAATGTAATTAAATACATTAACAGATGCCAAAACAAAAAACACATGATTATATCATTAGATGCAGAAAAAGCTTTTGATAAAATCCAGCACCCCTTCTTGATAAAAACCCTCGAACATGTAGTCATATGGGGAACATACCTCAAAATAGTAAAAGCCAGCTACGAGAAACCCACAGCCAGCATACTCCTAAATAGACAAAAATTGGAACCATTTCCCCTGAAAACTGGAACAAGACAAGGATGCCCACTCTCACCCCACCTCTTCAACATAGTATTGGAAGTCCTGGCTAAAGCAATCAGAGAAGAGAAGGCAATAAGGGGTATCCAAATAGGAAAAGAGGAAGTCAAGTTATCTCTTTTTGCAGATGACATGATCGTGTACCTTGAAAACCCAAGAGAATCTGTCAAAAACCTCCTTATACTGATAAAGGACTTTGGCAAAGTATCAGGATATAAAATAAATG
>NW_007242037.1:0-880 GCF_000164805.1 Carlito syrichta | reverse complement strand
CCAGCAGCCATGGACTGGGGCTGCTCTCTGATGGCAAATTTCTCTGCAGGAGCTTAGTAAAGCGAAGAATGCCTGAAGTGTTTGATTCACTTCTGCTTCTGTGACAGAGGTAAATTTCTCATTCTCACCCAATTTTGTGTTAGATACTGGAGCATACAGAAGTACTAAAACAAGTTATCTATTATTTTCATTAGCATTTATTGATCACTTAACTACACAAGCCTGAACTAAGCTCTAGTATCAGGTATCATTCTTTCCACTATTCCTTTGTTAAGGCAAATTTTTCACCATTTACAGAGAAAACAGGTTCAGACAGGATCAGTTTCATGGCCATTCATATGTCTGTTAAGAAGCAGGGTTGGTATAAAATTTAAGTATCTTTTTTACGCTTTGGAATCATGGGTTGCTACTCAACATCTAGTAAGCTTTGATGTGACATCTGATTAGAAAGAATGTAATTAGTGTACAGGATAGAGCATATATATTTTATTTTGTAAAAAAAGTATAAAACAAATTTTCAATAATTCTCATGAATTTGCACTTAAAGAGGCTTGAAAGTAACTTCTCATGCTCCTTGATTTCTTGCCACAAAATCTTTTAAAAGCTTTCTTTTTAAAGAGGTGCTTTAAGTTTCAATTAGTTGCATGTTTTCCATAAACAAACTCTTATGTCAAGCTTTACAGACTATTTTTTAAAAGCAGTATTAATAGAGCAAGCAGCATATGAGTGCTTGTGATACTGACGAAAGCTAAGGATTAGAAATATTAGTTAAAGATGCTTTAAACACTGCAATTCCAGTACTCCAAATGAAAAAAAAGACCTATTTTCTCTGCTTTCTTTGTGAAAGAAGTTTTGGGGGCGCCCAGTACGACTCCACGCC
>NW_007242036.1:0-831 GCF_000164805.1 Carlito syrichta | reverse complement strand
GAAATTACTGGATTGTAATTTAATAAAAGGAATAAAGTCATTCCTATATTTTGACATGTGTAGGAAGTGGCTGATTATTTTGTATATAAAACATATAAGGCCTAAAGTTATTAGCATAATTTAAATAATAAAGTTTAATTTTTGTAATTTTATTATAAGTGGCAGTTTTTGTACTTTTGGACTATAATGGTGACCTGACAGATTGTTTTAGACTATGATTTGAATTAGGCACTTAAGTACAGCCTTAGTCATAAGACGTGGACAATTAAATGAGTATAGCCAAAAATGTAACTATTAGTGTTATTTAGCATTATAATATAAAGTAGGGAGTCAGCATATATTAGAAGACTTTAAGAGAAATTCCAGCAGTTTTTACAGGGACAAGTAGTTGATTATGATTTTAGGCAAGGTCTAAACCTTTAGGAAGGGACTTATTTTTAACTAACCTGGCTTTTAGCATTTGAAAATGACAACAGCCTATTTATTTTGTTAGCTGTCAGAGAAAGATTATAAAATTATTTTTTTCAAGGCTAGCATTAACTTATACTGAGTTAGTAAAAGGCTAAGAAACATTTAAGAGCATGTAAGAGACATTTTTCCGTTTTTTTTACAGGTGGATTAGAATGAGTCCCTTCAGAATTTACGAAGGAGAATATAGGCTAAGGAAGGGAGGGGGAGTGGTCCCCAGAAAGATTTTAAGATAACCGGTAACACTTTTATATGGAGTAGACAATTTATCCACAACCTTAACAACAAAAGGCAGAAATTTTAACAGAGCCAGTGGGTTGCGAGAAAACACCACATAAATAAAAGGAGACATAAAATGACCTG
>NW_007242035.1:0-1165 GCF_000164805.1 Carlito syrichta | reverse complement strand
GGCAATGGAGAAAGGTCATTTGAAAGGTTGGCGACCAGGCCCATTGCATCCTGGTGGTGAGTCTGTGCACCCAGTGCTGGGAAAATGGCCTCCCCAAGGAACTTCTTCCTCTTCACTGGGGACTTCAAGATGTCAGAGCTTCAAAACTAGAGAATTATTTTGGAAGAAAGGAAACTGTGGACACTGTTGAATTTGTTTGATCTTGCCCTTATGTAAATATGCCCCAGGGATAGGAGGTGGGAGGGTAAGAGACTAACCCAGAGCTTGGGGAGAGAATAAAGAAACTGTCTTTTTCAGTCATAACAAGTTCCTCCCATTTAGAGAACTGCCAAATCATAACACATTTTCCATAAAGTCTTAAAACCAGTTTAAAAATCAACTGGGCTCAAAGACTGGCAGTTCACGGATGCACCTCCTCTGCCACCCACACCCGAGTGCTCTGAAGATCCGATTGCCTCCTGGGGTCCCAAACCTGTTAGTCCCAGCTTGCTGACTGTCCGAGCTTTCCTGCAGGCGAGTCCCAGTCACCTCTTCCTCCAAGCTTCGCGTGGTCTCGCCAGCCGCACAGGACACCTGCTTCGGTTCCTGGAGCCCTGGTGCTACGGGTCGCAAGGCAGCCAGCTCTTCTGATCCAGGGCACCGACGTGGGGTGGGGGTGGGCGGCTTTGGAAGGAGGCTCAGTTTCAGCTGTGCTGGGTCCCTGGGTCTGGCTGTGAATGGCTCCTTGGCTCCTCTCTGGCACAAGGACAACCGGGCTGTGGCTGGGTGCAGTTGGCTCCAGGTAGAGGCAGCCTTCTGAGAAGTGGCTGGGTTGCCTGAACTGCCCCTGTGAGGAGGGGCGGGGTTGGAGTGTCTTGGGTTGGGATCTTTTCCAGCTGAGTGACTCAGGCCACATATCTGGACCTTCAGGGTTTGATGACCCGGCAGGTGGAGCCTTGCAGCCTCTGCTCTGGAGCCAGGAGCCCTACAGGACCCGGGTCATCACTTTTCTTTGACTTAAACCCTTGGGCTGCTGGAGGGGTCACCCTGGATGCCAGGGAGGCTTAGTTGGAGAGTTCCCTGGTGTTTTAGAGAGAAATTATGACCTCTTTTAAGGGTCCCTAAGCAGAGCCCTCCTCCCCGCTAGGACATACGGGACCACGGAGCCCTGGGCTCACCAAACCCT
>NW_007242034.1:0-829 GCF_000164805.1 Carlito syrichta | reverse complement strand
TAATTTCAAATAAGGCAAAAGAAACCCTGTTGACAGAGAGTTGAATCCACCCCCATCTAACTCTTCCAGAACAGAAAGCTCTCATTTATTCTAGCAGGTTGGAGAGGCTGTGACAGTATCCCCCAAGACAAGGACTCATGTGAGCTCCCACTGAGGCTCCAGGCAGTAGCGGCAATCTGCAGTAGCCCTCGCACACCCCGGGGACTCTCCTCAGATGGGCTGTTTACCACCTCAACCCCTCCACAGACACTCATCCTGAACACCCACTCGCGTAGGGCTCCTCCGAGACCCAGGAGGTAAGGTCGGGGGAGTGCGGTGCCTCATAACTATCTGACACTTTCATCCCTTTAAAGAACCCAAATAGGGTCATCATCAGAAAGCATTATGCTTTATGGACAAGTCCCACAGACAGGGACAAAATACACCCTCAACCAGAGTATGCTAATGTTGTGAAGTTATATATTCAGTGTGTTGTTTCTTCAGTTGCACGGAGGCGTAATTACTGTTAGGTCAGGGTGGCTGTGTCCTGGGAAAGATGCAAAGAATTTCACAAGGGTCTCTGAGAAAAAGTTTGTTTAGAAAGTAAATTACAGAAAAACCGGTTTGATCCACCTCCTCAAGTTTGAAGAGGGGTCCAAACACTGAAGAGATATTTGGTGCTGAGTGTTTGAAGCTGGGTGTTTCTAAGGCTTTCTCTAAGAGTTTGAGAACAGGAGCATTTTTGTGAAATGTGACATGGGAGGGGGGAGGTTGTCGTCACGGCAGATAACTGTCCGATATGGCAGCGACCAGAGTTTCAGATAGTTGATCACATAGACAGGGAGTGTGA
>NW_007242033.1:0-838 GCF_000164805.1 Carlito syrichta | reverse complement strand
TTCCAAATAGATGGAACTACAAGCATGCATCACTGTGCTAGGTTTATTTTTTTTTTATTTATTGATGTTTTCTTAATTTAAAGATGAGGTCACACCAAGTAGCCCGGGCTGGCCTCGAACCCCTGGGCTCAGGCAGTCCTCTTGCCTCGGCCTCCCAAAGTGCTGGGATGCCAGGATTGGGCTGCCATGGCTGGCCTTTTGTCCTTTCGATGACAAACATGATGTAAAGAGGTATCGTACACAGTGTGAAGATACCTTATGCACACAGGCTGTCTGTGTTCACCACGGTTTTTCTAAGAATCAGAATCGGCTCCTGGGATGCCGAAGGCTGAGCATCCAAGGATGTGCTCTTTGCGACCTGGAGGCCCAGAAAAGTCAGTAGTGAGGCTCAGGCTGAGTCCAGAGGCTCAAGGAACAGGAGAGCCGTGAGGTCAACCCCGGGGCAAGAACAAGAGGGATCAATGTTCCAGCTGAAGCAGTGAAGTGGAGAGATAAAATTCTCCCTCCTCTTATTTTGTACCTTCAAGCCCTCAGTGGACTGAATCCCACCCACCCTCGTTATGGAGAAGCATCTGCTTGTTCAGTCACTAAGACACATACCAGTGTTTTCCGGATATATCCTCACAAATGCACCAGAAATCACGTTACACTAGAATCTAAGCATCTCAAGGTCCAGTCATATTGATACAGAAGATAAACCATCACGCTGTTTTTTTATCACATAGAGATCCACTCGTTCACTTATCAGACGCTTCATGAAAGCTTACTTATGCCACCTGACGTGGTGGGGGCTTAGATCTATAGCAGTACTTTGCTTATTTATCGCATGGATACAGAT
>NW_007242032.1:0-785 GCF_000164805.1 Carlito syrichta | reverse complement strand
AGGGCTTCATTCTAAGGGAGAAACTGCACAATTTCAGATCATCGAGCGGTTGAGTATTACATTCAAAGGAGTAGAAAAAAAGGAAGGACGGATGAGGGATCCCGGGTCACAGGGGCATCGGTTTGAGGCTTTGGCACCACTGCAGCGATTGGGGTGTGTCTGAGCCCTTCTGCGAGGAGCTCCTGCTGTCCGGTGCCAGGACTGACTCTGTGGGACTATTGCTAAAATAAAGGGTAGTTGACCGTGATATACTTTTCTAAGTCAAGAGCTAGCACTAAGCTGGAAGAAGGATAAGGATGCTGGCCATTGCTTCCTGGTGTGGGAGGAAGATAGAGTTTTGTCCCATGGGAAAATGTGATCAATCCTGTGCAAACCTGGCTTTGCTCAGTCAATGACACAGCAGCAACGAGTGAGTTCTGCAGGACAGAAACACATCGCACTTCTGTTGGGTACTGTTTCCCCTGCGCTCTCCTCACTGTCCATCTTTATCCCCTCGTGCATGAGGAAGTTTTGAGAAACCATGAATCTTCTCGTTTGGTGTCAGCTTCATCCTAATCGGTATTAAGTCTAACTTCATTGGGGTTTTTTGGTTCTGATTTTTCTATTTTTCTTCCTGTCTTTTCTTTAAAGAGCGATGTTCCTCTGAGCTTGTGTCAGGTACTGACAGCTCTGTGAGTCTCCCGACTTTCTTCTGAGGCCAGTATCGTATCATCTCTATTTCTCGGATGAGGACACGGGGCCCCTGTATTCTTCCAGGTCCACAGCAGGAAGAAGTGGAAGCAGGG
>NW_007242031.1:0-9372 GCF_000164805.1 Carlito syrichta | reverse complement strand
GGGCAATGGCTCCATCATGATCAGCGCCTTGCCCTTGCCCCCGCACGGCCTTGTGGGTCCGATCCCTGACTGATGGCGGCTGCCTCTCTGTTTTTCAGGTGCCCATCCTCATCCCGTGCCATCGAGTGGTCTGCAGCAGCGGAGCTGTGGGCAACTACACCGGGGGACCGGCCGTGAAGAAGTGGCTTCTGGCCCACGAAGGCAGCCAGGCGGGGAAGCCAGCCCGGGGAGGGAGCCCGGGTCCAGCGGGAGCCTGGCTCAAGACAGCAGCGGGCACTGCCAGCTCCCAGCGTGCTGGCCGAAACTGAGTGTGAGTGTGTGTGGTAGGCGTGAGCACCTGAGTGACACACAAATGCGATACCACATCAGAAGTGGAATATGGGAGCCGTGGCTACATTAAAAAATCTGCCCTGGGGAATGCTCGTGTCTGCCCTTTCTTGTTTCTACATTTCAAGCAGAATGAGTTCAGATGCCTGCCATTGTACATGTCGCCCGTTCCCCTCTCCAACACTGTTATTTTCTGTTTTTAATATCTGTTAAAACAGAAATGGAGATAGGGAAGGCCTGGCAGGCGTCAGGGCCATGGCCCTGGATAGCACCCACAGGCCACACCGCTGGCTGCCGCCGACACCGCCACAAGCCAGGGAAGGCCCAGCCCTGGCTGCCCGCACCGGAACGTTGCGCCTTCCCTAGCCCGGTTCCTGTGAATCCCCCTTCCTGGCTGTTCCTGCTGCTGAGATGATGCTTTACACTCATGGTGTTCGTGTCCCACACTCAAGCCTTGCCAAAGGACAGGGACCTGGGCTCAGGGAGAGGCTCAGTCATGGTTTTCTGGCCTGGTCTTCCCATTCACCAAAAAAGCAAACGCAAGATACGTCCAATTCGGATCTGTATCGTTTGACTAGGAAAGAACCATTTGCCAAGAAGATTTGGAAAGATAAAGACCTCTTTGGGCGTGGGTTGAGCTGGCACTTTTATTTTATTTTATTTTATTTTACTAGAGACAGGGTCTCCTTCCATCGCCCAGGCTAGAGTGCAGCGGGGTGCTATCATGGCTCACGGAATCCTGGATCTCCTGGGCTCAGCATATCCTTTGGCCTTAGCCTCCTGAGTACTGGGGACTGCAGGTACACATCACCACACCCAACGAGTTCTTAAATTATTTGGTAGAGAAAGAATCGTGCAGTGTTTCCCAGCCTAGTCTTCAACTTCTGGCTTCAAGCAGCCCTCCCTTCTAAGCCTCCCAAAGTGCTGGGATGGCGACAGGCAGGCGCCACCACGCACTGCTGAGCTTGCACCTTTCTGAGGGCTCGAGTCTCACCCCAGATCGCAGCCTCTCCTGCGACTTCTTTGCTTTGCTGTGCTCCAGGCAGCGCGTGGAGAGGGACACCAGGCTCTGCCCCTAGAGACCACCCCAGAGAGGCCTACTAGGGTCCCAGCACCCAAGGGGCGATCCTGGAAGTCAGAGGTCACACACGGCGGGTCAGCTCGTGTTGACAAGGGCAGGGGAGAGTTTCCAGCGTCTGCTGTGTACCGCAGTCTGGTGTTTCATTACCGTGTTGTCGTTTTAGCTGCATAACTGACTGTAGCCAAACAGTGGAAGGGAAACTTGCGGCTCTGCATATGGGTACATAAAGTAGAGCATATGATGTATGGAGAAAATAAACCGTACCCAACTGCGCACTAGAAAGCCTTGCTTTTACTCGGGGCTCCTTGTGACAGTGTCAGCCACAGCAGGGAGGCTCCAGTGGTGTGCATATATGTCACCTGAGACCTGGATGAAGCTCCAGCCTTAGAATGCATGGTGTGGATGTGCTTTCTACTTCATTACCGGAACACCAACCAAAGAATAGACACCTAACGGAAGCTTCAGGCTTTTTCACCAACGTGTGATTGACTCTCTCTGTTTCTGACATCAGCCAAATTCTGGATCTTTTTCTCTCGAACGTAAAGTGGCACCACCCTGGCCACGTTGTCTCCACACTCAGAATCCTGGAAGCAGCCGGCTCGGCGGCTCAGCCTGTCATCCCGCGCTTTGGGAGGCTGAGGGGAGTGGATGGCCTGAGCCCGTGGGTTCGAGACCCGCCTGGGGGGCGAGACCTCATCTCTACGATAAATCAAAAAATCAGTCGGGCGTGGTAGCGCGCGCCTGTAATTCCGGCTACGCGGAAGTCTGAGGCGGAAGGATCGCCGGAGACCAGCAGTCGAGGCTGCGGTGGCCGGCTCCCGGCCACCGCACTCCAGTCTGGGCGACAGAGCGAGACTCCAACTCATAGAAAACAAAAGTGTTTTTAGGTGACGACCGCCAGTGTCGGCAGCTGGACCTGCAGAGAACTGCATTCCTAGAACAATGTTGCGTGTCCTGAGTGTTTTTTCCCCTGCCTTCTCCACTCTTATGGAGTTGGGTGTGAGAGGAATTGTCCAATCTGAATGTTAAACTTTCACAGAAGTGATAGCTGATCATTTAGATTTGCTGCAAAAACAAACCAACACTGGCAGGGTCTGGTACTGCTGAGGCTCCCAGTTTGTTCCTGTGTGGTGCAAGTTT
Source organism: Carlito syrichta (assembly GCF_000164805.1). NCBI lineage: Eukaryota > Metazoa > Chordata > Mammalia > Primates > Tarsiidae > Carlito > Carlito syrichta. The sequence goes on along the minus strand of NW_007242031.1, from coordinate 6,824 downwards.
TGCCCACTGCGCTGGAAGATGGGACGGGAGTGCGGAGAGGACTACGGACTGCAGAGGAAGGTGGGATCTTCTGGTCATCCTCTGTGCTGAGGCCACACCAACCCTCCCCTGCCCTTGCGGCTACTCTTTAACCTCCAGTGGACGAGGCCTCTTGCTTCTGACTTCTGTTCCATTTATTAACGAAACAGAAGGAAAGTCGTCAGAGCATCTACCCTGCAGGAGGCCAGTTTTCATGTGAACATTCTGTGGTTGGGTGGCTAAATTTGCATCTTATGGAGATTTTCTCGGTGAGACTTCTTAGAAAGGTCAAGAGAAAAAGCATGCTGGAGGGAGGCAGGAGAAGGACCTGGGCCAGCCAGGAGAGGTCAAGAGGCTGAGAGTTGCCCAGGAAGTGCTGGGAAGGAGATGGGACGGGGAGTGAAAGGGTGACTGCCTATCAGCGCCTGTGGGGCAGGGGAGAGGTTGGTCAGTGTGTGTACTAGTTTGCGATTAGAGGAGCGTGAATTCAGGTGTGCTATGGCACTGTATGGTGACCCTGGCAAATAACGATGTCCTGAATATTCCAAGATAGCCAGGAGAGAAGTTTTTAAATGTTATCACCACAAAGAATAGTGAATGTTCAAAGTGGTGGATATGGACTCATCTTGATTTGGTCATTGTATTATGGTCTGAGTAATGCTCAACTGCTCCCCTTGATACCAATAAATCAAGAGGGCAGGGACCTGGTGGAAAGAAGTGCATGTATGACTTCGAATCCAGGGAGCACAGCCAGACTCGAGGTCTTTCTAAAATGGTTCTGTTCACCCTCCAGGTTTTTACAGTTCACTTTTATCAGTCCAGAGTTGTTAGTACGTTAGTCACGTGACCGCCAGAGCATTGTATAGAACTTGAGATCGGCCACATGGATCATAGTAACATTTTTTGATCCAGACCAGACCTGAGACATCAAGCATTACACAAAAGTGAGACAATCACCAGGCTTACAATTACACCGATTCTATATTATTCAAACTTATAACCATTCAGAAAAAGGAATTAAAGGAGATTTGCATCTTTCGGTTGATGGAGTGTAGACTACCGGGAGCGCAAAAGAGATAAGGGGAAGTGCACTTTTTATTAGTTCTCAGGAATATTGCGTCCTTGCTATGCTCTTCTCTAGGGGCTGTGGCAATATGGACCGACATTCGCGGGTCTCTGGATCAATTATACAATGGACACATGCGCTGAAACTTCACACTGTACCCCATAGGTATGTAGGTTCGTTGTGTGTCAATTACAAATTTTAAAATTAATTTTCAAACAAGGCAAAAGAAACCCTGTTGACAGAGAGTTGAATCCACCACCCATCTAACTCTTCCAGAACAGAAAGCTCTCATTTATTCTAGCAGGTTGGAGAGGCTGTGACAGTATCCCCCAAGACAAGGACTCATGTGAGCTCCCACTGAGGCTCCAGGCAGTAGCGGCAATCTGCAGTAGCCCTCGCACACCCCGGGGACTCTCCTCAGATGGGCTGTTTACCACCTCAACCCCTCCACAGACACTCATCCTGAACACCCACTCGCGTAGGGCTCCTCCGAGACCCAGGAGGTAAGGTCGGGGGAGTGCGGTGCCTCATAACTATCTGACACTTTCATCCCTTTAAAGAACCCAAATAGGGTCATCATCAGAAAGCATTATGCTTTATGGACAAGTCCCACAGACAGGGACAAAATACACCCTCAACCAGAGTATGCTAATGTTGTGAAGTTATATATTCAGTGTGTTGTTTCTTCAGTTGCACGGAGGCGTAATTACTGTTAGGTCACGGTGGCTGTGTCCTGGGAAAGATGCAAAGAATTTCACAAGGGTCTCTGAGAAAAAGTTTGTTTAGAAAGTAAATTACAGAAAAACCGGTTTGGTCCACCTCCTCAAGTTTGAAGAGGGGTCCAAACACTGAAGAGATATTTGGTGCTGAGTGTTTGAAGCTGGGTGTTTCTAAGGCTTTCTCTAAGAGTTTGAGAACAGGAGCATTTTTGTGAAATGTGACATGGGAGGGGGGAGGTTGTCGTCACGGCAGATAACTGTCCGATATGGCAGCGACCGGAGTTTCAGATAGTTGATCACATAGACAGGGAGTGTAGTGCGAGGTCTGTAAAACAAAGTTTCGAGACACAAATATTATTTTCAAATGTCCTTGAATTTAGCGAACAGAAAGACATTTAACTAGGAGTGCGTTGATCATGGGAAATGGAAAGAGGGTTGGAGCCAAAACGTGAGCCAACGCCAAGCCTCCTGCCCACAGTGGCTGAAGTTACGCCATTTGGGCTTTTTTTGTTCTTTATGATTCTTTGTGTGTGTGTGTGTGTGTGTGTTGAAGTCTCACTCTGTCACCCAGACTTGAGTGCAGTGACACATTCCAGGCCAACGGAGCCTCCACCTGCTGGGTTCTGGCAATCTTTCCGCCACAGCCTTTCAAGTAGCCGGAACTACAGTCGTGTGCTATTATGCCCGACTGATTTTTGATTTATTGTAGAGATGAGATCTCACCGATTTGCCCTTGTGTGTCTGGAACCCACAGCCTCAGGCAACTCACCCACCTCGGCCTCTCAAAGTGCTGGGATTACAGGCTGAGCCACCCAGCTCTGCCATTCTTTATGATTCTTATTAGAGTTTCATTCTGTCACCCAGGCTAGAGTGCAGTGGCAAGCTCACAGCCAACATAGCCTCGACCTGTTGGGCTCAAGTGATCCTTTCGCCTCAGCCTTCCAAATAGATGGAACTACAAGCATGCATCACTGTGCTAGGTTTATTTTTTTTTTAATTTATTGATGTTTTCTTAATTTAAAGATGAGGTCACACCAAGTAGCCCGGGCTGGCCTCGAACCCCTGGGCTCAGGCAGTCCTCTTGCCTCGGCCTCCCAAAGTGCTGGGATGCCAGGATTGGGCTGCCATGGCTGGCCTTTTGTCCTTTCGATGACAAACATGATGTAAAGAGGTATCGTACACAGTGTGAAGATACCTTATGCACACAGGCTGTCTGTGTTCACCACGGTTTTTCTAAGAATCAGAATCGGCTCCTGGGATGCCGAAGGCTGAGCATCCAAGGATGTGCTCTTTGCGACCTGGAGGCCCAGAAAAGTCAGTAGTGAGGCTCAGGCTGAGTCCAGAGGCTCAAGGAACAGGAGAGCCGTGAGGTCAACCCCGGGGCAAGAACAAGAGGGATCAATGTTCCAGCTGAAGCAGTGAAGTGGAGAGATAAAATTCTCCCTCCTCTTATTTTGTACCTTCAAGCCCTCAGTGGACTGAATCCCACCCACCCTCGTTATGGAGAAGCATCTGCTTGTTCAGTCACTAAGACACATACCAGTGTTTTCCGGATATATCCTCACAAATGCACCAGAAATCACGTTACACTAGAATCTAAGCATCTCAAGGTCCAGTCATATTGATACAGAAGATAAACCATCACGCTGTTTTTTTATCACATAGAGATCCACTCGTTCACTTATCAGACGCTTCATGAAAGCTTACTTATGCCACCTGACGTGGTGGGGGCTTTAGATCTATAGCAGTACTTTGCTTATTTATCGCATGATACAGATTATCCAAGACATGCAGCCATCCTTAAGACACCCACTTTAATTTTCTCATCATATCTGTGGACCAGGAATTTGGAAAGAACACTGCAGAATGGCTTGTTTCTGCTCCATGATGTCAGGGGTCTTGGAGCAGAAACAAGACCCAATGGCTCAGTCAAGAATTCTCTAGAGCTGTGTGACCCAATACCCCAGCCACTGGCTTAGGCCCTATGTAAATTGACATTAAGTAAAATGATATAAAATTGCCATTTGTGCTTCTCGGTCACACCAGCCACGTTTAAGTGCTGAGTGGGAACATGTGAGTATTTGGGTATGCTGCTGGACTACAGATCTAGGAGCATCCTCACTCCCAGGTGCTTGGTTGGGACCTCAGCCGGGGCCACCTTCAGGTGGTCTTTCCATGTGGCTTGTGCTTCCTCAAAACATGAGGGCCTTAGACTTCTCACACATGGCTCGGGATTTCAAATCTGAATTTCCCAAAAGAACCCGGTGGAGCCATCCATCTGTATGACCCAGCTATGGAAGCGACAGAGCGTTGTTTCAGTTATATTCAGCTGGTGAATAAGTCACTAGGTGAGTCCAGCACCAAGGAGAGGAGACGCAGAGTCCGTATTTCAATGAAGGTCATGTCAAAGGATTGCAGACCTGTCGTGAAGCTTCTGCAAGTAGGGAGCAAAATGAGCCAGGCCCCTCCTGTAAATGTTCACTCTATGTCGGAGAAAAAAGTGGGGGTTAAGCCGGACTCGGTGGCTCAACCTGTAATCCCGGCACTTTGGGAGGCTGAGGTGAGAGGATTACCTGAGTCCGCGGGTTCGAGACCCTCCTGGGCAACTTGGCGAGACCTCATCTCTACAATAAATCAAAAAATTAGCCGGCATGGCAGCGCGCGACTGTAATTCCAGCTACTTGGAAGGCTGAGGCGAAAGGATCGCAGAGCCCAGCAGGTCGAGGCTGCGGTGGCCGGGAGCGGCCACCGCACTCCGGTCTGGGTGACAGAGTGAGACTCCAACTCAAAAAAAAAAAAAAAGTGAGGGTTAAGAGTATAGCCAGGCACAAGGCTCGATGGGGCTGAACCCCCTCCTGTGGAAACCACACCCTTTCCTCGGAGCCGGCACCGCCACCCTCCTACTAGAGGTTGCATTGCCATTCGTGTGGGCATCACCCAATGTGGGGCCGGATGCCTCCAGGGATATCCTGGAGGAGCCACGGTATCATCATACGGAGGGTTCTCCTGGTCTTCTGGATAATTCTGCTGCGGAGGTACCAGGGCTTCATTCTAAGGGAGAAACTGCACAATTTCAGATCATCGAGCGGTTTGAGTATTACATTCAAAGGAGTAGAAAAAAAGGAAGGACGGATGAGGGATCCCGGGTCACAGGGGCATCGGTTTGAGGCTTTGGCGCCACTGCAGCGATTGGGGTGTGTCTGAGCCCTTCTGCGAGGAGCTCCTGCTGTCCGGTGCCGGGACTGACTCTGTGGGACTATTGCTAAAATAAAGGGTAGTTGACCGTGATATACTTTTCTAAGTCAAGAGCTAGCACTAAGCTGGAAGAAGGATAAGGATGCTGGCCATTGCTTCCTGGTGTGGGAGGAAGATAGAGTTTTGTCCCATGGGAAAATGTGATCAATCCTGTGCAAACCTGGCTTTGCTCAGTCAATGACACAGCAGCAACGAGTGAGTTCTGCAGGACAGAAACACATCGCACTTCTGTTGGGTACTGTTTCCCCTGCGCTCTCCTCACTGTCCATCTTTATCCCCTCGTGCATGAGGAAGTTTTGAGAAACCATGAATCTTCTCGTTTGGTGTCAGCTTCATCCTAATCGGTATTAAGTCTAACTTCATTGGGGTTTTTTGGTTCTGATTTTTCTATTTTTCTTCCTGTCTTTTCTTTAAAGAGCGATGTTCCTCTGAGCTTGTGTCAGGTACTGACAGCTCTGTGAGTCTCCCGACTTTCTTCTGAGGCCAGTATCGTATCATCTCTATTTCTCGGATGAGGACACGGGGCCCCTGTATTCTTCCAGGTCCACAGCAGGAAGAAGTGGAAGCAGGGCTCATACCTATTCCAGCTGGACTCTAGAGTTGTGCTTTGAGCAGCCACTCTCAGTTGCCTCCCCAACTCTTGACTGTCTAATTTCAGAAAGAATCACATAGATGTGATTGTCGTGTGCTGTTCTGTGAAGCTCTTAAAATGTCACAAAATACAACACTCTGTCCCCTCGCCAAGGGTCAGTGGACTTCTGAAAACTGATATAAATGACTGGACATGGGACTTCGTGGAACTCTTTGAAAACATAAAGCGTTTCTGGGTTTGAAGAGTTTGCATTATTTTCTAAATTTCCACTTTGATTTCTGAAAAATGGAGTCACTTTCCTCACAAGTGGATACAATATGTATGTTAGATGCCAGAATCTCCGTGGGACCACTAAAAATGTTAGGTTGAGAATCCTGGTAGGGGAATTTAAAATGTTAGATCAGACCCACCGGTGTTGTGGTGCGCAATCCAGTGACTCTGAAAGATGCAAAGAATTGTACAGAAGTTAGATAGCATGATATAGTTTTTTAGAAAGTAAATTAGAGAGAAGAGAGAGGAGATTCACCTCCCCGATGTAGGAGAGGAGGTCAAAATTAGGAAACATGGCTACAATCGCTCAGAGAGACGTGACCAGACTGTAGCTTCGCAAAGGAAGATTCACTGCTGTGTAAAGTTGAGTGTCTTTTAAACATTCCCTTTGAGAACAGCACCCCTGCTTCCCAGGTTCTGCCGGCTGCTTCTCCTCCTCCTCCTCCTCTTCCTTCCCTCTGGGGAGCCTGAGAGCGATCGGGTTCCACACGGGAGATTCTTCTGGGACTCTGCTCTCCACAGATTCTTTCCTCGAGTCATTTCTTCCACCCGGCTAGCCCTGCTTCCTCCGCCCTAGCTGGGCATCGACGAGACGAGAGAAGATCAGGCCATGTCACTGGTCCCCGGGGCCCATGTGGGACTTTCTACGGGGACCTGAAGTCACGTATTCTGGTCCTGCCCTTTGGCTTCCTGGCCATCAACTGATGACCCCAAAAAGGGACTTTCATCCCAGAATGTAAAATAGACCAAATAAATAGGGGTGGAGGCAGAGGGGGCAGAGAAAATGAAGAAACCAAATTTGCACGTGAAGCCCTCCCCTCCCTCCTCCTATGACTGATCTGGTGTTTCCTGTTCTTCCTCCAGCATCCCAGAGTTTGATCCTGTTTCCCCACCCACCTCCCTC
>NW_007242030.1:0-1287 GCF_000164805.1 Carlito syrichta | reverse complement strand
CCCAGACTGGTCTTGTGTTAGAGAACATAAATCTGTGTGGAGGATGCAGGGGACAGCGAGGACCCCTTCCATCTCTGCCCCAGAGTCCAGGAATTGTCAGTGTCCCCCTACGAGAGCCCTAGGACAGTGCTGTGAAAATCAAGGGGTGGTCATTTTATGCCTCAGTCTAGAGGCAGGCCAACCATGGGGGCTTTTGTAGGAAGAAATTCCACAACTGAAGTGCCCTTTTCAATGCTGACCCCATTACCCTGCTGTTGTCGGCAGGTCTTGCGCTCTCAGTAACTATAGCCCAGAAGAAACCACTTTAAAGTGTTGACCCATGTCCCCCAGCTTCCTCAGGGAGATAAGGCCTCCCCTTCCCAGGCAGAAACAAAAGAGCCCAGGCTTGGATGTCAGAGCAGGGAGAGGTGGAAGTCAAGCCGAGCAAAATCAAACAAGAAGACACTGGAAGTTCCTAGAAAACACATATTTTTCTTTTCAGTTATTATGACAGATATAGGAAGGTCGACAGAAAATAAAGTGCCTATATTTTAAATTTCAATAATTTTTAATGAACATAGCATTTTATTTTTACAGCTCAAACTTAATGTAGAAAAAGATCTTTATATCGGAGAGTGTACGGGGCACCCTTTCCACAAGTAACTCCATCTCAGAAAAAGACTTTATCTTATTTCCTAAAAGACCTCATGCCAACAGGGACCGGTTGTTTGCCTCACCCGATAGACACCACAGGCAACCGGGTGAGAACAGAACCAGGCATATGCCCTTCCGCTGTCAGACCTCATCAGAAGGCTTTGTGACCATAAAAAGAACAGGACTTCACCAGCTCGAAACAGCCACTTGAACAGACACCATCTTGCTGTCCCCACGAAAAGCTCCTGTCATCTTCCACCAGAGACTCTGCCCATATTCTTGCAAGATGTGGATGTGCCATCCAAGCCGGCACGGGAAAACTCCTCCTCACCTTGGCTCTCCCTAACCTGGTTCGCTAACCCTTTCTCCTTTCCATTTTCTGTTGACATCCCACGTTACTTTGACATGGAATGTTTAATCTGTGATTTTTATATATTGGTTAAGTGCACTACTATCTACTGTGTGTGATATTGGCTGGACTGGAGGAGTGGCTTGAGCCTGCCTGCCTGACGCTCTTACTACCTGGTAAAAGGGAAGTACGAAGTAGCGTTGTCTCCTCGGGAACACCGTGTAGCTTGTGGCTTTTAAGATCGCACCAGCCTCGGTAAAATTCTGACATTTTGGAACACTACAAATATGGGTGTACCTGGTCTG
>NW_007242029.1:0-1128 GCF_000164805.1 Carlito syrichta | reverse complement strand
TTCTTTTTATCCAAGACATCTTTTTTCTATAAATAGAAATTATGTCTATTATTTTAATTAAGACAATGAACACTTTTGCAAGGGCAATTTAGTTCCTCAAAGTAGCACATTTTCTAATTTTCCAATACAGTGTTTTGGTTTGTTTTTTAGCTGTCTGTATTAGTCAGGGCCCTTTAGAGAGAGAGAGAGAGAGAGAGAGAGAGAGAGAGAGAGAGAGAGAGAGAGATTTATTATGGAAATTGGCTACATGATTATGAAGGCTGAGAAATCCAACCCCAACCATTGTCATCTGCAAGCTGGAGAACCAGGAAAGTCAGTGTTGCAATTTAGTCCAAGTCTGAAAGCCTAAGAACCAGAAGAGCCAATTATGTAAGTCCCACAGGCCCAACAATTATGACTTCAGATGTTAGAGACAGGAAGAGGTGAGAGCTGTGCCAGCTGAAGGAGAGAGAGAGAGAGAGAGAGAGAGAGAGAGAGAGAGAGAGAGAGAGATCATACTTTCTATGCCTTTTTGTTCTGTTTGGACCCTCAAAAGATTGGACGATGTGTGCCCATATTGGTGAGGAAGGATTTTCTTTACTCAGTCTTCTTATTTGAATGTGAATCTCTTCTGAAAACTCCCTCACAGACACACTCAGAAATAATGTTTATCAGCTATCTGAGCATTCCTTCACCCAGTCAAGCTGACATATAAAATTACTCATTGTACTATCAAAGTCTACGTCTCTCTAAAATATGCATAGTAAACTCAACGTTGGCACAAAATTTATTTTTCCTACAGAGTTCTTCTAAGTGTTCTGGTTCTTCATTCTTCAATTCTTTGAGAATTTTGGTTGCAAAATTTGGTAAAAATGGCAGTGTCTTTCAAAGAGTTAAGATTTCAACAGAAGTTAGGCTTCTCCAGAGGGATTCAGGTCTGGATGCTCAGCTAGTTTGGAATCCCAGACTTATTTTTCCCTAGGACCACATAGCTCTTTACCCTTCAAAACCACAACAGTGAGGTTTTTATTCCTTCCTCTGAATGGTGCCTTAGAAGCAGCCACACACTGAGAATTTGCCTGGTGGCGCTTTCTTAGAGAACAAATCCAAGATTTCCCTCACACAGTTTGGTATCACAGTTAGACTAAA
>NW_007242028.1:0-866 GCF_000164805.1 Carlito syrichta | reverse complement strand
TCAACTTATCTCTTCACCCATCTCTATGACAATTGTGTTGCCAAAGAAGGAAGTTTGAGATGGCTCTCCATTGTGAGCCCAATTGTTACTCATTGCTGTGGATGTTGGTAGCCAAAGGGGCAGGCCTGGTTCTGGGGGATGGGTGAGCTGTGGTCACTTGGCAAGATGGCCTCAGAAGTCAGTGGGGGAAGGGGGAAGGTGAATCCTCATTTGCTGTAAAAAGCTTGGGACCTGGAGACAGAACACCATGGTTTTAGCCTTCATTCATCTGCCAGCTGCATGATCCTGAGAAAATTATCTAGCCCCTTTAAACCTCAATTAAACAGCAGTGAAGAATACTTGTCTTGGCTTCCTCTCTGGATGACTGTGAAAATAAAATGAAAGTATTGAAAGAAATTTCTTTGTAAATTGTAAAGTTTTACAAAATGTTGGTTATTTTTATCAGAATGATGAGTAGGGTGGTCTCCCCCAGGGAGAAGAATGCCATGAGAAAGAAGATAATGCAAAACAAAGTGGGAGGAGATAGGTTTCTGAGAATGGCAGCTGCTGGGAAAGATGTTTGAGATGTGGAGTTTCATTGTCATTCAGGCAAAGATATTATGGAAGCTAAATCTTACCAACTGTATATTAGAATGGGGACAAAAAAACCCCCAGAAAATTGGCATGCAAAAAGGGTATCAAAGCACATGCAGTACATTCATCGATTGCTTGAACAAAATATTTTTAGATGCCTAATCTGTGCATAGCGCACACATTTTTGATGGAAAATATTCAGATAACAGTTTACATAAATCAATTTGATAATTACTTAGATAAATAAAACGATTAGATGAGTATTTAGAAAATCAAGCATGTGATTTTTAAGT
>NW_007242027.1:0-694 GCF_000164805.1 Carlito syrichta | reverse complement strand
CCACCATACGTTTGTGTGGCAGGTATCTTTTGGTGAAAGGATTTATGTTTCATTGGATATATACCCAGTATTGGTATTGCTGGGTTGCGTGGTGAGTTTATTTTTAAATCTTTCAGCAAACTCCAAAACTGCTTTGCAAAGGACTGAACTAGTTTTCATTCCGACCAACAGTGTGTGAGTGATACTTTTCTGCACAACCTCATCAACATCTGACATTTTTTGACTTATTGACAATAGCCGTCTTACTGGTGAGAGATGATATCTCATTGGGAATGTGGTCTGCATTTCTCTGATGATTATCGATGTTAAATATTCTTTTCATTTGTTTGCTAGCTGCTTGTTTCATATTTTAAAATGTCTGTCGATGTTCTTAGCTCACTTTTTTAATGAGGTTGATTTTTTTCTTTTTGGGATTTTTAAGTTTCTTACTGACTCTGAATATTATGGCTTTGTCGGATGCATGGTTTGCAAATATTTTCTCCCGTTTGGTGGATTGTCTGTGTACTCCGTTGAATGTTTGTTTTTGCTATGCATACGCATTTTAGCTTAATGAAGTTCTACTTGTCCGTTTTTGTTCGTTACGTTTGCTTTTGCAGACTCAGAAATAAATGTGTTGCTTAGGCCAATATCTTGCAGTGTGTCTCATGGGTTTTCTTCTAAATGTGTATTGTTTGAGGTATTACATTTCCATCTT
>NW_007242026.1:0-759 GCF_000164805.1 Carlito syrichta | reverse complement strand
TTTATTAGAACAGCCACCATGAAAACCCCATTTTCCAGTACTGTGAGTTTATTTTTCAACCCTACCCTCCAGAATCCACAGATAAATCACTTTTCTCATGAAGGCTTTCTTGATGACTGCAGCCCATACCAAGTGCTTCGAATTCCTTTACTGTCACAGATACAAAGTCATCACAAAAGCTGTTCTACAACATTTTCTAATGTGTTTTCTGGCTGAATGTTTGTTTCTTCGACAAGCGGACAGACTCAGAGTAAGAGCAGCATTTTCTGTGCCTCCCATGATCCTCACCCTGAAGACCGTGTGAAAGACCAGGCAGAGAAACATTTAATCCTTTTAAAATGTAAATGTCTAAAGGAGAAGGAACCGACTCAAGCTTCAGGAAGTAGCTGTGAGGACAGGGCGGCAGAAAATGACAGAAAATCTGAATATGGAACCGATGCAGCAGCTCGGTTTCTTGCCTTGAAGTGACAACAACCAGAGAGGGAGTCGGGTGTGGACGGAGGAGCTGGGCGCTCAGAACAGACACTGGCACTAGTGGAGGAGGGTGATCTGAGCATTGGGGTGTTGTGGAACACAGGGCCAGAGGAACCAACCGGCTTTTATCCATTGTGTTTTACAAGGTCTTCACTGGTAGGCTTTTATCTGTTTGTGGCCAGAAGACCTGACTGTGAGTGGTGTCGAGAATGAGCAACCGGGCTGGAAACAGAAGGAAGGGCCTTGAGCCCCAGGCACAGGACTCCGCAGCCCCCTAGAACCCTA
>NW_007242025.1:0-347 GCF_000164805.1 Carlito syrichta | reverse complement strand
TCCAATAAATTCCATTCCATTACTTTCCTCTCCATTCTTTTTTAGTCCATTCCACTCCCCTGCATTCCATTCCACCCCATACAATTTCTTTCCATTCCCTTCCTTTCCATTCCATTCCTATCCGTCCGATTCCTTTCCATTCCATTCCATTCCTATCCATCCCATTCCATTCCATTCTCTTCCATTCCATCCCTCTCAATTTCATTCTATTCCATTCCTTTCCATTCCATTCCTTTCCTCTGCATTCCACTCCATTCCATTCCATTTCATTCCATTCCCTTCCATTTCATTTGACTCCATTCCCTTCCATTCCATGCCATTCAATTCCATTCCATTACTCTGCATTC
>NW_007242024.1:0-508 GCF_000164805.1 Carlito syrichta | reverse complement strand
GCATTCCTCTCACTTAAATTCCATTCCATTCCATTCCATACCTACGTATTTCAATCAATTAGTCTCCATTCCATTCCATGAGATTCCTCTCCATTCTATTAATTCCATTCCATTCCATTCCATAATATTCCTTTCCATTCGTCCCATTCTTCTCCATTCCAATTATCTCCATTTCATTCCATTCCATTCCTCTCCATTTCATCTCATTCAATTTCACTCTATTCCATTCCATTCCATTCCATTCCATTCCTCTCCTTTCCTCTCCATTCCATTCCATTCGATTCAATCCCATTCCTTTCCTTTCTCGTGCATTCCATTCCTACCCACAGCTTTCCTTTCCATTCCATTCAATTCTGCTGCATTCTATTCCATTCCATTCACTTCAATTCTATTCCATTCCATTTCTCTTCACTCTGTTCCATTCCGTTCCATCCCTCTCCATTCCATTCTATTCAATTCCATTTCTTGCCATTCCTTTCCATTCCATTAGGTACCTCTCCTTTACATT
>NW_007242023.1:0-328 GCF_000164805.1 Carlito syrichta | reverse complement strand
AATTGAATGAGATGAAATGGAGAGGAATGGAATGGAATGAAATGGAGATAATTGGAATGGAGAAGAATGGAGACGAATGGAAAGGAATATTATGGAATGGAATGGAATTAATAGAATGGAGAAGAATCTCATGGAATGGAATGGAGACGAATGGATGGGAATGGAGTGGAATGGAATGGAATCGAATTGATTGAAATACGTAGGTATGGAATGGAATGGAATGGAATTTAAGTGAGAGGAATGCAATGGAAAGGAGTGGACGGGAGAGGAATGGGATACAGTGCAATAGAATGGAAGGATGAAATGGAGGGGAATGGAATGGAATGGA
>NW_007242022.1:0-1060 GCF_000164805.1 Carlito syrichta | reverse complement strand
GAATGAATGGAACAGAATGGATTGGAATGTATTTTGATGCAATGTAATGGAATGTAATGGAATGGAGAGGAATGGAAAGGAATGCAATGGAATAGACAGAATGGGGTGGGTTGGAATGGTATGCAATGGAGAGGAGTTGATTAAAATGGAATGGAATGGAATGGAATGGAATGGAATGGAATGGAATGGAATGGAATGGAATGGAAGGAATGACAAAGAATGGAATGGAGAGGTATGGAATGGGATAGAATGGATTTGAATAGAAGGGAGTTGAATAGAGTGGAGTGCAATGGAATGGAATAGAATGGAATGGATTGGAATGGAGAGTAATAGAAGAAAAGGAATGGAATGTAGAGAAATGTAATGGAGTGAAATAGCATGGAGGAGAATGGGATGGAATGGAGAGGGATGAAGAGGTATGGAATTGAATGGAATGGAATGGAGAGGGATGGAATGGAATGGAACAGAGAGGAGAGAAATGGAAGGAAATGAAATGGAATTTAAAGAATTGAATTGAATGGAATGCTATGGATTGGAATGGAATGCAGGGGAATGGAATGAAATGGCATGGAATGGTGAGGAGAGGAGAAGAATGAAATGGAATGGAATTGAATGGAATAGAGTGACATGGAATGGAATGGAATGGCATGGAATGGAATGGAATGGAATGGAATGGAAAAGAATGGAGAGGAATGGAATGGAAAGGAATGGAATGGAATGGAATGGAATGGAATGGAATGGAGAGGAATGAAATTGAATAGAAAAGAATGGAGAGGGATGGAATGGAATGAGACAGAGTGGAGAGGAATGGTATGGAATAGAATGGAATGGAATGGAATACAGAAGAATTGAATGAAATGGAAAGGAATGTCATGAAATGGAATTAAATCTAGAAGAATGGAAAGGTGTAAAATAGAAGGGAAGGGAATGGAGAGGAATGGAATAGAATGGAATGGAATGAAATGGAATGGATTGGGATGGAATGGAGTAGAATGGAATGAAAGGGAGTGCAATGCAGAGGAATGAAAATGAATGGAATGGAAGACTGCGTAATGGAATG
>NW_007242021.1:171167-171734 GCF_000164805.1 Carlito syrichta | reverse complement strand
GAGGTCTGAGCCGGGCGAGGCTCGCTCGCTGCGCATCGCCTGCTCGGCCCGCCGCGTGGTCGCGGGCAGGTGGGCCGGGGGCGCTGGGCAGGGCCGGGGCAGGGCCAGGCAGGTCGGTCTGCAGCCGGCGGGGCCCGAGGCTGCGAGGCCACCCGCCTTCCCGGTCTCGGAGCGGCCGGAACTGCCCAGCGCGCCGAGTTCGCTATGACCTGATGACAAGCGGCGTGGGATGTTGCATGGGACGATCTACCTGTGGGCGTAGCGGCTCCCGCACTCCTCCTTCGTATTGCCCTCAAAGAGCTGGTTGTCTAGGAGTATGTCCGCAGTCCTATATACATGTACTATGAAAATCTCTGACCTCGCATCTTAGACATCACCACCTGATTAGCACTTCTAAAATATAGGATATTTTTGATATGATTTTTCTGATTGTAGCCCGTTTTAGCCATCTCACAGTAGGTATGCAAAACTCTATCTGCAAGTAAGAAAAACTGCCTTTTGTCTCGCCAGCTGGATACTTTTATAGAGGCTTTGAGCCTATAGGAATATTTACTTCTGTTCAAGATT
>NW_007242021.1:170897-171135 GCF_000164805.1 Carlito syrichta | reverse complement strand
CCGCTGGCCGAGATGGCGGATCCAGCCGAATGCAGCATCAAAGTGATGTGCCGGTTCCGGCCTCTGAACGAAGCGGAGATCCTCCGCGGGGACAAATTCATCCCCAAATTTAAAGGCGATGAGACCGTGGTGATCGGGGTAAGTGGCCGGGGCGTCTGGCCTCCCCTCCTGCTCCGCGCCGCAGCCCGGCGCCCCGACGCCCCGGACGGGGATGTGCCGGCCACCCCTTCGGACGTCG
>NW_007242021.1:87813-170708 GCF_000164805.1 Carlito syrichta | reverse complement strand
GATGGCCTTGCTGTCCCTGGGAGGCCTAGTATGCCTCCTACTTCCTCTCTCCCCTGGCTGGGCTGGATGTGGAGCCCAGGCTTGATCCCTCCCCTCTGGGATGACCCCCTCCCCCCATGGCTGCAGACCCTCTGATGTGCTCGCGCCGGGTGGAGAGGAGGCTGTGTCCACATCTGTGGGGGAAAGGGTCCAGAGCTCTGCCAAATAGCCCCTCTGTGCCAGGAGAAGTTACTTTATGTGGCCGCGGGCCCCCTCCCTCTTGATCTCCCTTCCCCACATTTTCTCCCTCACCCCCTCCCCCGACCTAGTTCACCCTCTGGAGCCAGGGCCGCCAGCGGGGGGAGGGAATACCAAATGAAGTTTAGTTCTTAAAGGAATATGTCAAATGAAATAAACCTGCCCTTCCCCCGCCCCTTCCCCGCCCTCTGTCCCTAGCGTGTGTGGCTGGTGGTGCCCCCTTTGTATGCGAGCCGCGTGGGGAGGGACCGAGTTAATGGGAGCCTCCCTGTCCCCGCTGACACGTTCCTGGCAGCCTGCTCTAGGCTGCTGATGCAGCCTTCCCGTCCCCAGCATTGATTAAGTGATGTCATCCTGATCACTGAGCATGCTCCGACTAACCCTCCCCCCCCATTCCTCCAGCGGCTGGTGTATTTAGGTCAAGTGATTGACAGGTGACAATTTACCGAGGGTGTTGCTGGAGTCCCTCAGTCTTTTCTCCAGCGCCCCAGGCCAACATTTCCTGGCCCAGGCGGCTCCCAGCATCTTTGCCAAGGTTGTCTGCCGCAGTCCCTGCGGAGGGCCCCAGGGACTAGCAGGTGCTGGCTGTACCGTTAGGTGGGCGCTGTCCTCGCTAGGCAACCCAGGCAAGGCTCTGACCTCGGAGCTTCAACCAGCACCTTCCTTAAAAAGGCAGCTCCCGTTGACGACCCTTTCCCCCCTCCCCATTCTCATAGTCATCAGAAAACGACCTCCGAATGCTATGTGGATAGGTATTTATTCTGGAAACTGACCTCTGAGGGCAGGGAAGAGGGGTTTTCTCTCTGCATAGTGTTAACTTGCAGAGAAGATGTATGCTGTAGTTATTGATGAGGAAGGAAATTCTATAGTTAATGGCAAATGCAGGTTAGTGACATAACCGTGGGCAGTACATAGGGCAGATAGTGGCTTGTTTGGGTTACAGTTCTTAGCTAAGATCTGCCTACAGCCTGATCTGCTATTTCCTGAGACATACTGTGGCTTAGATGGAGTGGGAGTTACTGGGGACATGTAGTCCCTGCCCCTTGGCTTGTAACAATTTTTAGACAAATAATTGTGCAGCACTAGAGCACGTTCTGGTGACCCTATTTTCCTCCCCCCAGAGGTTTTGAAGAGCCTGAAAAAGTCCCCCCCCCCAAAGTGGAGTAATATATCATCTTTTATCTGGATGTAAAGCAGATATCCTTAATTTTAATTTTCTTTGATATTATGACACTATGAGTATATATTTATTCCCCACTTAAATGTACATAGGTTATTGACTAAATAAGTTAAAATCAAGTCATCATATATAATAAGAGATTTAAATAAAAAAGTGAATGTGAATATATATAATGCTTCACAAATATAAAGTGATTTTTGCTCATCCTTGGATACAATAAACAGTTTTCAGTTTTTGGGGTGTTTTCTGTGTTGGAGTCTCACTCCGTCTCCCAGGCTGGAGTGCAGTGGCACTCTCACAGCTTACCACTGCCCTGACTTCCTGGGCTCAAGTGTTCTTTTTACCTCAACCTCCCTAGTAGCTGGGACAACAGGCATTTGCCATCTCACCCAGCTAATTTTTTTATTTTATTTTTTTGTAGAGATGAGGTCTTGCTATGTTGTCTAGGCTGGTCCCAAATGTCTAGGCTCAAGTAATCTTCCCAGATTGGCCTCCCAAAGTGCTAGAGTTACAGACATGTGTCACCGTGCCTGGCTTCAGTTTTTTTTTTTTTAATAAACTTTTTTATTGAAATAAAGCGTTCATATAGAAAAGTATTGTCTTAAGCATATTTATGACTTTTCACAAAGCAAATGCTTCTGTAACCATCTCACAGACTAAGAAACAGATATTTGAGGACCCTAGAAGTCCCCCTCATGTCCCTTCCAGTTCTAACACCCTTCACCTTAGTGTAACCACTATTCTGATTTCTGATGCCACAGATTAGTTTTGCTTGTTTTAAAAGCGATGTATACATAAAACCATACAGTATGTTCTCTTTTGTGTGTGATTTCTTGTGACTGATTATGCTTTCAAATTCATCCTCCTTGTTCTGTACTATCCTATTATATGAATATAACAAAATGTATCCATTAACTGTTGATAGATATTTGGATAGCGTCCACTTTGGGGCTATTATGGATGGTGCTGCTATGAATAGTCTTTTATACATCTGTGGTGAGTGTCTGTATAGAACAGAAGACAGCCACATGCTAGAAGGGTGTTGGGAATTGGGTTGGCATGTGCTAGGACCCTTCCCATTCCTAAGTAATAACTTAGGCACTAAGAGAGATGGTAGCTCTGGCAGACTATATCACACCATATGCACTGAGTAGAGTGGCCCCAAGTCAATTTTGCTGGAACCAACCCACTGGCTCAGTTGCAAGTGAAGACTGTCTCAGGTGTGTACAACCTTCCTTACTTCCAGGGCTGCAGACAGGGGATGACCAAAGAAACCCAGACCATCCAGAAATGTAAGTCACCTTCACTCCTAGCAGAGACAAGAATTTCAGTGGAGTTAGCTGTTAGTCCAGATTCAGAATATCAGAAATTGTGTTTTTGAAACGGAGGTAAGTTTTTTCCTTAAAGTCTTGTTCAGTTTGTTATGGAGGTGTGTGCCAAGAGAGAGCTTTTACAGGTAGAGCTTCTAGATTTCTCTTTTAAGAAACTGTCCTGTCTTGGAGAATTCGTCTCTGTTATTCTTATATTTTTTTTTTCAGCTTTTGTGCAAAACTCTCTTTCCCTGATTGCACCACCCACAATCTCTCCCCACTTTGAACTCCTATAGCATTTGTTTTCAATATGATCGCATACTTTTCTTTTGCCTTAGATTATTATTCGTTTTGGTCACATGTCTAATGATATTGTAAGCCCTGTGTTGAGACAAATACCATCCTGTTTTGTTCCTTTGTACTTCCCAGGGCTTTGTCCATAGAAGGAACTTAGTAAATATTTATTGATCTCTGTTGATTCTCAAAATCATTACTTTGGTAATTTTAATTTATTTTATACACTTTTAATTGACTTAGGCTGTGGGGAATAGATAAAAAACAATTCTAAAGAGAAGTGTCATTTATCTGAGCTGACCTGACAAGGCAGCATATATTTAAAATGCTATAAGAAAATTTAAGCTTTGTTAAAACTTGCCGGGCTTGGTGGCTCAGCCTATAATCCCGCGCCTTGGGAGGCTGAGGTGAGTGGATTACCTGAGCCCGCGGGTTCGAGACCCACCTGGGCAACTTGGCGCGACCTCATCTCTACAATAAATCAAAAAAATTAGCTGAGTGTGGTAGCGCGCACCTGCAGTTCCAGTTACTTGGTAGGCTGAGGCGGAAGGATCGCTGGAGCCCAGCAGGTCAAGGCTGCGGTGGCCGGGAATGGCCATTGCACTCCAGTCTGGGCGACAGAGTGAGACTCCAACTCAAAAAAAAAAAAAAGAACTTAGCAGAGCTAATGTCACTGATAGGGATCTAGAAGTGGGGGGTGGGGGTGTGTTAGTGATTAGAAAAGGGCCTCCTTCTCAAAACACATTAATGCTTTAGAGAAAAATATTGAATTTGCAGCATTTCTCAGAGTACTCCTCCATTAGCTGCTAAAAAATCCTGGTGAGTCATCCATTACTTTGGGCTCTGCCTATTGGTTTTGAAGCAAATGTATTGATGGAAGCTCTCTGACTTGGTGAGTTCCCAGTAAAATGTTTTGAAATAGACTCTCACACTTCACTTTCCTCTAATGGTTTTTTCCCCCCCTCATTTGCAGTCCTGAGAAATCAGGGCTTGTTAAAGATGGGTGCTTCCTCCTGAGACAATGTAAGTTCCAACCTGCTTGAGAGCTAAAGCTAAACATTAGCCACAAACCCTGAGCTGGTCATTGGTGTGAATAGTGGCCTCAGTCTTCAGAGGCTCAGATTATTTATCGGCAGTGGATGGATGGGAAGGAAGGAAGATCAGAACCAAGCCTGAGTTATCATTTTGGACATTAAGGTCTAGAAAAGTGAAGAAATAATGGCGATACCATGAAACTTTTTGTCCACAGCAATGGTCTTTCAAAGTAATAACATTAAACACATTTCTTTTAAAATTCATATACAGTAATATCATGTTTTTGGTGCATAGTTTTATGGTTTTGACAAATATAGAGTGTTTTGTAACTATCCTATATTGATTAGTTTTCTATTGCTGCTATAACAAATTACCACAAATTTAAGAGATTTGAAACAACACGCGTTGATTATCTCACAGTTTTCATTGTTCAGAAACCTAGTGGGTGGGCTGATTTCTCTGTTGAGAGTCGTATAAGGTCAAAATTAGGGTGGTTAGCAGTGCTGTGTTCTCTTCTGGACAGTCTAGGGGAGAATTCATGTTTTTGCTCATTCAGGTTGGTGATAGAATTCAGTTTCTGTGGTTGTAGGACTGAGGTCCCCATTTTGTTGCTGATTGTCAGCTGGGGGCTGTTTTCAGCTTCCAAAGGCATCTCCCAGGTCTTGGCCACTCAACCCCCTTCCTCTGTCTTCAAAGTCAGCAATAGCAGGCTGAGGCCCTCTCTACTTCCCTGGCACACTCACTCTGTCGCCAGACTGGAGTTCAGTGGCATGCTCCTGGCCACCGCAGCCTCCACCTGCTGGGCTCCCGCGATCCTTCCGCCTCAGCCTTCCAAGTAGCTGGAACTACAGGCGCCTGCTACCAAGCCCAGCTAATTTTTTTGATTTATTGTATAGATGAGGTCTCACCAATTTGCCCAGGTGGGTCTTGAACCCACAGGCTCAGTCAGTCCACTCTCCTCGGCCTCCCAAAGTGCTGGGATTACAGGCTGAGCCACCGAGCCTGGTCTCTCTTCTACTCTTAAGGGTCCATGTGACTGATTATGTTTAGTCCCCCCATAATCAGAGATAATCTCCCTACTTTACAGTCAGCTGATTAGCAACCCTAATTCCATTTGAAAATTCCATCTGGAAAGTCCCATTTACCATGTAGCAGCTACATATTCTCAGATTCCAGGGATTAAAATGTGGACTTTTTTTTTAAGTTGGAGTTTCACTCAGTCGCCCAGACTGGAGTGCCGTGGCCGCTCCCGGTTACCACAGCCTCGAACCGCTGGGCTCTAGCGATCCTTCCCCCTCAGCCTTCCGAGTAGCCAGAATTACAGACGCGCGCTACCACGCCCGGCTGATTTTTGATTTATTGTAGAGATGAGGTCTCGCCAAATTGCCCAGACGGGTCTCGAACCCGCGGGCTCAGGCAATCCACTCACCTCAGCCTCCCAAAGCGCGGGATTACAGGCTGAGCCACCAAGCCCGGCCAAATGTGGACATTTTTGAGGGGCCAATATTCTGCCTACTAGATACCACTATTTAACTTGATACTTTCATCAGTCAAAAGAAAAAAGCTCTCATGCCTCCCCGCAGCCATTTATCAGTTCTTCTTTTCTACAATTTCTCCTTTTCCAGATTGTCATAAAATGGAATCATGTATTAAGTGTCTTTTTGAGTCTGAGTTCTTTCACTTAATTCTTTTAGAGTTATGTTGTTGTGTGTATCATCACTTCATCCCTTTTTTTTTTTTAACCTAATAGTATTCCATTATATGGATATACAAGTTTATTTATCCATCCAGTTGTTCGTTGAAGGTCATTTGGATCGTTTCCAGTTTGGTCTGATTATGAATAAAGCTGCAATAAACCTCTGCATATAGGTTTTTATGTAAGTATATATTTTTTATTTTTGGGGGGTAAATACCCAGGAGTAGAATTGCTGGGTCATAAAGTGACTTTATGTTTAACTCTATAAGAAACTGCCAAACTGTTTTCCAAGGTGGTTGTACCTTTACGTTCCCACCTAAAAGCAGTAACATTTTTAACCAAAGTTTAAAACAGTTTATTCAGTCACTTTGTCTAAGTGCATTCTAATGTAGTAGTGTCAAGCTATATCAGTCCTTCATTTTTCTGTGACCTATATTCCGAGATGCTAATATCACCTAAAATGGAATAGGGGCTTCCTGTAAATGTACCCTTTGAGATCCTGGACTCAGTAGACACAATAGG
The DNA here is from genome assembly GCF_000164805.1 of Carlito syrichta. Classification (NCBI taxonomy): domain Eukaryota; kingdom Metazoa; phylum Chordata; class Mammalia; order Primates; family Tarsiidae; genus Carlito; species Carlito syrichta. The sequence continues at coordinate 164,434 of NW_007242021.1, read as the reverse complement.
GTAGCTATAATCTGGCCCACGTCACTGGAGGCCACTCACTGTTCGTAGTGGGCACATACAGTGCCACTTAAATGAAGGGAGTAGGCAGAGACAGCAGGGAGAGTCAGATAAAACTGAGTATAGATTCACTAGCTAGTTGTGGGGTTCCCCCCCCAAATTGCTTAGCTTTTCTGGGGCTCAGTTTCTCATATTGAAAGTGGAGGTAATACTTATTTATCTCACAGGGCTGTTAGGGTGAAATGAAATGAAATGTTGAAATAGGGTCTGGTATAGAGAAAATGCTCAGTAGGTGCTAATTTTCTCACATATTTCCTGTTTCCTTGAGAGCTGTCCTCATTTTCAGAATTAGCTTTGACCCCCAAAATTTCTGCCAGTTTTGGCTATCCCCTGTTCACCACGTGCTGTGTTTCATTTTATTGGTGGCATTCCTAACTATCCTTGAAGGCAAAGCTCATGTTCCATTGAATTCTAGACTATATTAGCATTTTCTTTTATCTGCAATGATGATGTGTGAGATATGAAATTACATATGCATGCTCACGCATGCACGCACGCGTGTGTGTTTGTGTATGTGTGTAACCTCTCCATGTAAATGACATGCTTCTGGGGGGGGTGAAGCGTAAGCCTTTTTATCTTTATGTTTTTTGTCTCCTTTACTGTAAAGTTGTTTAGTTGCTTAGTAAATATATCTTGACTGAGGTTTTCTTTTTTATCCCTATTCCCAACCTGTAATCAAGTCTTCATAAATGCCAATTTATGCATTTCTGTAAATAACTTGGGCATCACTGGAGACTTCCCTCTGTCTCCACCTGGGCTTGTCTGGCCCAACTCCCTTGTTTAATGGCGATGTTTTCCATCCTCAGCGGGTCTCCCCTATTCAGAGTTGGAAACTTCCCCCCTCCTCTGGTTTCTCCTTAGTCCCTGCCTCAGGTTTCCCCCCGTGTCTACTTATTAACAAAGCAAAAACAAAATTGCCTACTCCCTAATGGTTTATCTTGATTTGAAAAAAAAAAAAAAAAGCCCCTTGACAGATCCAATTTCACTTTATTTCTCCCAGGCTTTTTCATAAAGTTTTATTTTTGTGCCACAGAAAGCTCTCCCCTTAACCCATTTGCTGCACATCAGCCATGTTCCTTCAGTAGGAATTGAGTTGTTGAGTTTGTGGTTATTTGTAAATATTGCAGAAAGCTTGGGGGAAAAAACAAGTTTAGATTCATCATAGCATTTCCCCAGTACCAAATTTGGGCATGAGTCACAGAGCCCAGGATGAACTCTCAGATTTCCCACTTCTTAGATGTGCGAACTTGGGCATATTTCCAACTTCCAATTTCCAGTTACAGTTTCCTCACCTGTAGAATAGAGGTGACAACACTCTCCACCATCCAGGGTCGTTGTGATGTTGAAACAGCAAATACACGCAGTGTGCTGAGCAGAATGGCAAATCTAAAGCAGGCATTCAGAAAACATATGCTATTCTAAGGCCTGCTGTGGTTATGTCTCTGCACTGTGGTCAGACCCACTAATTTGGGGAAGACCCAGACCCTTCCAAGCTTCCGCAATGCCCTCAGGTTGGAACCCAGATGCTTCAATGGGGCCTTTGAAGCCTTTCATACTCTGGGCTGTCTACTGCCCAGCTTTACCTCTCATCTCATGTTTCATCTGACTTGTTAACCCCTTCCCCAAAAGAATAGGATGCCTAGTGCTCACACCGACCCACATGCCTGGGGTGACAGTCCTCAAAGCTCACCTGCTTGGCAAGATTTGCCTTTAGAATCTCAGCCCTCAGTGCCTCCTCTGACACTTCCTCTGACCAGCTCCTCTGACCCCTGACCAGCTTCTGATCCCTCTTGCCAGCTAGGTGGAGTTAGCCCCTTCTTCCAGCATCCAGTGCTCTGCATGCCCCCAGTAGTGTGTTTCATTTATTTGGGTAAATCTGTCCATTCCTCTGATTAGGCTGAAAACTCGTTGAGGGCAGGAAATTGTGTCCCATTCATTTCCATCTCCAAGGCCTGGAACAGAGTAGTTGCTCAGGACAAGATGTCTTTTGAAAGAAGTGTAAGAGTGCTGACCCTCCTTGGCTGTCTGTCAGAGCTTGGGGTCATTTGCTGGGATTGTCACTTTGACCTGTGTCAACTCTGGTGACTTATCTTTACTACTTTTATTGATTTGTGTATGGGGGGAGGCGATCTCTATATTGTATGCTCAATGAAAAAAAAATTAAACTCTGCAAAAAATCATGAATACAGTAAGAAAAATCACTTTTAATTTTTCTAGCCAGAAAACACCACTATTAACATTTTATTGTGTATTCCAGCTCTTTACTATCCTCTCCTCTCTCTCCCTCTCTCTCTCTCTGTCTCTCCCTCTCTTTTGTTGGAGTCTAACTCCATCACCCAGGCTGGAGTACAGTGGCACGATCACGGCTACTGCAGTTGACCTGCTGGGCTCAGGAGACCCTGCCACCTCAGCTGAAGTTATAGGTGTGCACCACCACCATGCCTGGCTAATTTTTTGATTTATTGTAGAGATGGGGTCTTGTCATGTTGCTCAGGCTGATCTCAAACTCCTTGGCTCAGACAGTCCTCTCGTCTTGGCCTCCTGAAGCGCTGGGATCACAGGCATGCGCCACCGTGTCTGGCCCTACTATTCTTATAACAAACTTTATTTTAAAGCAAAAGTATTTTATAAAATCTGTTCTAAAACCCATTGCTTTACTTAGTGGTATACTTCAGACATTAGCATTTTTATTTATTTATTATTTATTTATTTATTTATTATTTTTTTGAGTTGGAGTCTCACTCGGTCGCCCAGACTGGAGTGCAGTGGCACGCTCCCGGCCACCGCAGCCTCGACCTGCTGGGCTCCGGCGATCCTTCCGCCTCAGCCTTCCGAGTAGCTGGAACTACAGGCGCGTGCTACCATGCCCGGCTAATTTTTGATTTATTGTAGAGATGAGGTCTCTTTTCATTATATGTCCAATTGATACTTTAACTATTTCCTACTAATGGATATCTGGTTTTTTCTGTGTGTTTTTTTAAAAAAAATTATAAACAAAGGCATGATAAACATCAGTGCACATACCTCTCCATGCATTTTTCTAATTATTTTGTTAGAATACATTCCTAGAATTGGGATTACTAGGTAAAAGGCTATACTAGATGATTTTAAGGCAACCACAGTTTTTAAGGAGGGACAATTTAGAGATGGCAAATTGTCTTTTTTTTTTGAGTTGGAGTCTCACTTTGTCACCCAAACTGAAGTGCAGTGGCCGCTCCCGGCCACCGCAGCCTCGACCTGCTGGGTTCCGGCGATCCTTCCGCCTCAGCCTTCCAGGTAGCCGGAACTACAGGCGCACACCACCACACCCGGCTAATTTTTTGATTTATTGTAGAGATGAGGTCTCGCCAAGTTGCCCAGGCAGGTCTCGAACCCGCGGGCTCAGGCAATCCATTCACCTCAGCCTCCCAAAGGCGCAGCATTACAGGCTGAGCCACCGAGCCTGGCTGTCTTTTGTTTTATAACCTCACTTCTTGCTCACTCCATGGAATCACTGCCAGTTTGTCTCATAAGACATTCCTTCATATCTGAGCTAAATTAAATTCTTACCAAAAGTGTGTGCTTCGTCATGCACCACTGACCCCCAGATTCGGAACATGGCAATGCCTTCAGACTTTAATGCAAACCATAGGATTTTGTAGGCTGTCTCTTGTCAGTTTCAATATCCTAAATGATGTTATTTCTTGGAGGTGATCAAAAACTAAATCTCTCTCTAGAGGCAGACAGAGATAGAGGCTAAGAATGCTGTCTTAAAGAAAAATAGGGTGGATGTCCCCTTTCTTCCTGGTATTCACTTTGCATGATCTGTGTGATATCTTCTGGGTAACAGTACACTGAGAAGGAATAAAATAGTCCTCTTAGAGAAGCCCTAGAGAGGGATCTGCTTTTTTTCTTCCCCCTTGCTTCCTACGTACTCTTTTAAAAAACTTATATATAAAATTTCAAACATACACCAAGATAGAAAGAATAACCAAATGTACCCCCATGTACTATCAAGCAGTTTTTTTTTTTTTTTTGAGTTGGAGTCTTACTCTGTCACCTAGGCAGGACCTCCAGGGCATCCTTCTGCCTCAGCATCCCAAGTAGCTGGGACTACAGGTCCATGCCACCATACCTGGCTAATTTTTTTTTTTTAAGAGATAAGGTTTTGCAGTGCTGCCCAGGCTGGTCTTGAATTCCTGAGCTCAAGCAATCCTCCCACCTTGGCCTCCCAAAGTGCTGGGATTAAAGGCATCTGGCACTAACAACCAGTTTTAACCATCATCAGCAAATGGCCAATCTTATTTTTTTTTTTCTTCTCACAATCTTTCTCTCCACCCTCACTAGATTACTTTAAAGCAAAATCTCACGTCTCACATCATTTGATCCACAAACTTCACTATGTGTGTCTATTTAACATAACCACACTGACACTATCACAATTAAAATATTAATGGTAATTCCTTACTGTCAAAATGCCAGATAAATTCCCCTTGTTGTCTCAGAAATCTCTTCTTGCAGTTGGTTTGTTCGAATCAGAATTCTACATACTGTTTGATTTCCAACCCAGGAGAAAGAAGTGCTCATACATATCGACCTTGAAACAAGAGGAGGCTTTTGCTGTGATAGACTTGTCTAATGTAGAACTGTGTGTGGCCGTAGAAACACAAGGAGCTGTCAGGGCTAATCAAGACTTCCAGCCCATCTCCCTTCACAATGGTCACGTCCCGGTTATCCTTTTTAGTCCACCAGTGCCAATGTGGCAGCGTCACCTGGAAAGCTATTTAAAGAGCTTCATGTTCTGTGGCCTTCTCCCTGCTGCTTCCTCACCTTGCTTTAGTCAGCTTGTGTAAACGTCAGGGAAGCAGGGAAATGCATCTCATTTGAATTCAGGGCCCTCCCTTATTGGGCGCTATCAACTACATTTGGAGCAGATCTCTTAGACGTGCCCAGGTATACTTCGTATTACCTTTTCCATCAGTGAATACCTGTCCTTGATGAATTGAACATGGGAAAATACATCTGCAGAGCTGAAGGGAAAACAGCTATGTGAGAACAGAATTCAGTACAACATGATACTTTAAGGAAAAAGGCTTGTAGTTCTCTTTTGATGTTTTTTATTCCTTTTCTCATAAAAAAATTCTTGAAGGGATATGGGGTTGGAGGAAAAGTACAAATGAAACATCCCAATAATTTATGCCTTTAACATCGTTGACTGCAGGATGTGGTCTTAAGAGCTACAGATCAATAAGATTATTTTAGAAGCATTTTACTTAAAGATCTTGGTTACACAATTCTGGATTGATAAATCGCAGGAACTCTTCCCTTGCCAGGCTCTCTCACTCAGTGATTACTCCCATTTTCAGATCTCATTTTGCCCCAGGAGGGAACGCATAGCAGTCTGCTTCAATTCTCTGAGGAGGTTATACCATAGTTTTTCTCTGAACGACCTGTCTGGCACCTTACTCCTCAGAGATGATTGATTTTTGCCTGGGAATCTGTGTAAATAAATAACAACTCCATCAACATTAGAAACTTTGAGTAGTCATGGGGGGAAGGGACTTCTGGTCCCCTTTCATAGCTGCCTCCTGCTCCTTAGAGAGGCACAAATGCCAATCTGATTGACAAAGGCCAAACCTCTCCTGGTTCTGGTTCCTGGTGGGCAGGATCCTGAGTGAGGCTGTCAGTTCCTTCCTGAGTCTAGCCTCTGTGATAGGCTGGTCACTGTAGGGTCTGGCTTTCTGGGCTGGCTTCCGGGGCCTGCTTTTCTCTCTCCTCTCTCTGCATGCTGCCCAGTGAATAAGTTAGACCGGATTCACAGATTCAGCCCAGCTGGGCTGGTCTCACGAACAGGTTGGATGCAGGAAGTTGGGGTGGTGAGGTGAGAAAAGTGGGAAGACAGTGTAAAGCTCCTCACCTGAGCTTTTGGTCAGGCTTCAGAGTGCGATGTGGGTGCCCTACCAAGGTGGTGCTTAGATACCAGGAGTGTCACACTGTTCATGTGTAGTTGGTCACTCAGTAGGAATAGGGACCTGTTAGGGGAGGCTTCCGGCATTCCCAGGTCCCTGGTGCTGATGTTGCTGTGATAACATCAAATCCTTCTAACTACTAATTGTCTGTTTATATAATATTTGTGAGAAGTAGATTTAGAAGGGATGTGTTTAGCTCTTTGGTAATAATTAAGTACTTCCCTAAACAACACACCCTGCTCATTATCTGTTCAAACAAGTGGGAGGAAAAAAATACCCAAAGAACTATATCCTAGAGTCACAGCACTTGCTTGTTCATATGCCTGTTAAATTTTCTTAGTAAGAAAAGACAGGCTCTATTTTTGACAATATTTGATGCCGCCCTGCTGCCTGGTTATGGTCTAGACCCCTCCTTTCCTCACCACTGCCCCTGCCCACAGCCAGGATTTGCGACCCCGCGGGCTCCCGCTGAGCCCTCCTGGAAGAACAGCCCACCCGGCGTCTTGTAATGAACGATGTGCACGTCATTTGCAGCAGCGGGTGTGTGACGCGATTGTAGTGGGTGAAGTTGAGATCACACAAGGGCTACCCGGGCGCGTGGCCCCCGAGGAATGTCACGATGCTGCCCTGCTTCCTGGCGGTGCCCGCCCGAGCGGCCCCCCGCTGCCGGCCTCGGGAAGGCCCTTCGAGGGCCACGACTCCTCGGCGTCGCCTCCCCGGGCGGGCTGCTTCCAATTTCCAGGCTAGGAGCGCCGCGGCGATTGCAAATCTGCCACTCACCTTCTGCCACCCTCCTGTCGCTGATGCTAGGAATGATGAAACCTCTCCAGGAAATGCATTTCCCTTTCGCACCGGCGCCTCCTAATGAGGTCTCTCCGCTCTGCGGGACAAAAGCGCCCATTAGGGGGCCGGGTGGTGGGAGGGAGCCACCCAGCTTGGAAACTGCCTTTGTCGCTCACAGGGGCCTCTTTTTGTTCTGGTATCTGAGTGTGGAAGAGATGCCTTGCAGGTGAAGGCCACACAGCTCTTTGGAGGACTTTGATTCTGTGCTGGAAATCCCTCTTCTCCACCCTCACTCAGGGCCCTGTTGTCTGGATTGGCATAGAATTGATTTTTCCTCCTTTGTAAACGGTTAAAAATCACACACACACAAAACACGCTATGATGATAACAGGAAAGCACAACAACAAAAGCAGCCTTGATCGCACCACCTTGCATCATCTGTTTTGTTCTTTCTATCTTCCTTTCCTCTCTTGGTTGGTGCTTAACATTACAAAAAAATGGATATGCAGTTAACATTAAAAGCCATGGATATACAGTTCTGCCTTTTTCCCTTTTCACCCAAGTTTACACCATAAACGGGTTTCCATGTGGTGTAATATCTTCATGTTTGTATTTTCCAATGGCTGCTTGCATGTCCATTGGGCTGATAGATCATGATTTACTAGCCCACCTCCCTGGTGTCCTCCATTCATTCACATCTCCATTTCTCCCTTACTCTTGGTGATGGGTTAATGAACGTTTGCATGCACAGTCATTTGTTGAGTTATTTCCGGAGGATAAGTTCTCCAGGAGCAGATTTCCTGGGCCCGATGCTGTGAATATCTACATTTGATCCCATTAAATATTATTTTTTGCTTTCCATAAAGGATCCACTGATTCCTATGGCTACCAGGGATGTATGTGTGTCCTATGTGGCAGTGAATTCATTTTTTAAATCAGGAGAGGAATCACTTGGAAGGTGATGTGTAAGAGCAGTTGTCTGGGATTCGTGTATCTTGGGATTTTTTTTTCCTGTCTATTCCTCTGATTTATATGAATTTTATTTTATTTGTTTTTTTGAGTTAGGGGATTCAGTCTGTTGCCCAGGCTGGAGTGTGGTGTCACAATTCTGGCTCATTGCAGCCGTGAACTGGGCTCAGGCAATCCTCCCACCTCAGTCTCCTGAGTAGCTGGGACCAGGAGGGTAACATTGTGAGACTTTGTTTTTACAAAAAAAAAAAAAAATTAGCCAGACTTGGTGGCACACTTCTTACTCCCAGCTACAAGAGGGGACTCCACCCATAAAAACAATCTGGAATTTATTTATAAAAAACTGTGTATTTATTCTTACATTTTAAAACTTCAATCACCTTCAAGGTACTCTCCATTTGATGCAATACACCTATTGAAATGCTTTTCCACTGTTCAAAGCAGTTTTTGAACTCATTGATTTTGATGCCTTTTAGTGCTTTTGCTGTTTTTTGTTTCACCTCTTCCATATTGGCAAAACATTTTCCTTTGAGGATTTTTTTCACCGGGGGAAACAAGAAAAAGTTGCTTGGGGTGAGTGAGATCAGGTGAATAGGGAGGGTGGGGTAGAGGGGTCATGCCATTTTTGGTAAAAACAAAAAAACTGCTGAACACAGCGTGGTGTGGGCAGCTGTGCTTGTAGATTACCCATCATGAAATGGGCAAACATGCTGAAAGAATCTCCAAAAAAATTCATGAAGCTGAACACAGCCTTTCACAACAACACTAGCCTGGTACATTGATGCTGATGGGTTCCTAGAACACTTACCTAGCAGAAGTCTGTACTATAAGGGACCTGCCTTCCAAAAGATAATTTCGGGATTTTCTGGGTCACCTCTTGTACTTGGGAGACTGAGGCAGAAGGAATGCCTGAGCCCAGGAATTTGAGGCTGCAGTGAGCCACGATTGTGTCACTGCACTCCAACCTGGGCAACAGAATGAGACCCTGACTCAAAAATAACAACAACAACCTGCACTCCAACCTGGTCAACAGAATGAGACCCTGACTCAAAAATAACAACAACAGTTGTTATTGTTTCTTTCAATACAAACTGCTGCTCTCTACTGCATATATTGTCACTCAAACACAGGGACTTTTTGGTGCCTTATTGTGTTGAGTTCTATTTATCTGAGAAACTAATTAGGTTGTGAAACTATTTAAAACTCTAGTTAAATAATGACTTTTTAAAAAAATGATAAATTAAGACATACTCATTGTATACAACTCATGGAACACAAGAAGGGGATGGAATAAAATGGAATAAGAATTTGTACAAGGAAGAAAAGCTGTGTTCAAAAGCCAAGGAAGCATGTGAGCCACCTTCACAAGGCCTGAGTATAGAGGAGGCAGTAAGGTGGTTAGAAGGAACGATCTGATATGGAGGGTCTTGCAAGTACACTAAAGGAATTGACATTTGATTTGGCTTGTTACTGTACTCTAGCCTACTGCTGACTCAGAAATACTCCCATCAAACATTTCACCTCATATTTGTTTGTCCTCAAACAACCCCTTTCAGGTTCCCAGGAAGGCAGGTGCTGTTGAAGTTTGCTTTCCACACTTTTATGGCTGATCATACAATGCAAGACACTTAGCTCTCCATCCCAAATGACCTTTAACTGTTATGCGTTCATGACTTAGCATCCAAAAGGATTACTGTTTAATTTCTTTTTAATTAATTAGTAGTTGGGGGTTGAAGTGGTTCTTACTACCGGTTATCAGATACAGAGCTCCAGATTTCAAGGAACTGACACAGTAAACTGTGCCATATTTAACATAACGCTTTTCTGATGCTGTTGATGTTCCCTGGAAAAATTTTGCATGTAGGTAAGAACTGTCCAATTTGGAATATTGCATATGTCCAGGGCTCCTCAGTGTGTAGCAGTGGTTTTTAATTTTAATTTAATTTTTTATTTTAAAGGTGGGGTACAACAACAGTGGTTTCATGTCTGTTGGATGGACCTGCTTATTATTTGGAGGGAAGAAGTGGTAGAAAACAATCCTCAGTAATGGCTAAATACTGACAGAATTTCTTCTGAGATTTTGGTGAGCATAAAGTATTTCCTTCCAGAAGATGTAACTTATTCTGGAAAGTGAGTATGGGAGGTTGGAGGGAAGGTACTTTTCAATCTTTCTAAGGCTGTTGCCTCTTTTTTTTTTTTTTTTTAATTCACCCTATTCCACCTCAAACACAACTCTAGGCATCAATGTATTCAGAATAAATATCAAGTAACAGAATGTCTTGATTAGCAGAACTGCAGACATTGTATATATTACTGTTCTCAAAGACCTTTATGTACCTATTTCATGAAGAGTAATTTTCTTCTTAGATGAACGAGGTGATATTCTTCCTTGTTGCAAAATATTGTAATTCTAACGGTGTAGTGACAACACTTATATAACTGCTTTACGTATATTAACTCATTTATTTTGATCTTCACTATAACCCTATGAAGTAACTGCTACTGTCATATCCCCTCTCCCCATTCTGCAGATGAGGAAACTGGGGCAGAGAGATGTTAAATAACTTGAACAAAGTCACGTAAGAGTAATTTGTGGATCTGGGAGTAGAACCCAGGCAATGTGGTTCCACTATCCTTTCTTTTAACCATTTGCTATGTTGCACATAAATTTTGGTTCATATCAGGAGATGAGAATGTTCAGGTGTAACAGCATTTTTAAAATTAGAGTTTCTTGGGGGTGCTAGTTCTTGGACACATTACCTGATAAAAGGATTTGATGTCAGTGGAATGTGGTAAAAGTTGCTCACATTTTCTGCCTCCTGGAACCTTCCCTATGAATCTTCAATCCTGAAGTAAATAAAATAAGCATACTTAACTTTGGTGTTCCCATTAACAACCTATTGCTCTGAGACATAAGTTTGGGAACTACTAATAGAGAAGAGAGCTGTAAACCTGGGCTAGGCTAAAAGTGGAAGAATTTTTCCCCTGTCTGTTGCTTGTCCTTACCTTGATCTCAAATTATATATGAAGTTAGGATTGACTTCTCTGTTATTGCTGTGACTTAACTTCCACTGAAAGTCTGTTTAGGATGTTCCATAGAAGACAATGCCATTATTCTGAGTGTGCTGCATGTGCTAGGAAACCTCTTAGCCTATTCTTCTGAATATTTAAGATGTACTATTAATCTACTTGGATCCATCCACTGTGAAATGATTATGATGATTTTCTTGTAACAAACTTTTTTTTTTTTTTTTTTTAGTCAGATTCTCACTCTGTCACCCAGGATAGAGTGCAGTGGCACAATCATGACAATCATGGCTCACAGCAGCCTCAATCTCCTGGGCTTAGATGATCCTTCTACCTCAGTATTCTGAGTAGCTGGGACTACAGGCATGTGACACCATAAAAACACTTGTTTACTGTGTATTTTTCTGTATCTTACAAGTACAGAGATTTATGTCTGCTTCTTGGATTTCTAAGTTCATCTGTGCATCCAACTACATTGCTAAACTGCCTTCTAAAACATTCTCAGTAGAGTTTGAAAGATATATCATGAAGATAATTTTATTGTCATCAAATAATGATAGTTTTGTTTCCTTCTTTCTAAATATATACTTTTTGTTTTATTTTATTTTTCTTGTCTTACTGCATTGGATAGGACTGCAAAGACAATCTAAAATAAAAACAATAATTGTAGAGATCCTTGTCTTGTTCTTGATCATAAACAATGTTTGCTATAAGCTTTTAGATATCCACGGTCAAGGTAAGAAAGTACCATCTATACCTAGTTTGTTTTGTTTTTCATTATGAATGGGGCCTTGAAGACTGATTGGTTCTTGCATGGATTGCAGTAGTCTTGGAATATAATTCCCTGCTTCCTTTTCACTCTCTTTGTTCTTGTACCCAGTGTAATGCCTATGTGACATAGCTGAATTTCTACCTGGACCTAACCCTATTTATCTTTAAGAAACAGAAAAGCTTGTGGACAGAAGTCCCCTCTTGACCAGACCAGTTAAAACTGATAGGATCCAAGATGGCAGCTCACTAGACCTCTGAAAAACCCCTAACATCGTTATAATATGCTTTCCATACTAAATGACATGCACCTTCGGCAGCCATGATGAGAAATTATAGACAATAAAGGGAGAGAAAAGGAGTATGATCTGAAGAAAATCTCTCCATATTTCTAGATAAGACGTGAATATTCCTCCCCTTGCTTTTAATTCTTAGCCCCTTCATTAAAGAAACCCTGTATTTTAACCCCCTCACCTCACACCTGGTGAAAGCTTGATTTTGCGGACCACAGTCTGACTTCTCCATTCTATGACCATAGAATTAAAACCTGCACTGGTTGACCCTCATTTTCAGTTTTGTATATTGGCTTTGTGTCACTGGACAGGAAAGAGCCCTATTTTGAGGGTAAAGCCAACTTTGTCAGTAACAGGCTCTCTTGAACACTGTATCTAAAATCTTTTTTCTGAAGGTTCACTCAGATTATGCCAGTTTTCTGCTCAAAACCATTTAAGAATCTCCTTTGCTTACTAACATAAACTTGAACTCCCCAACTAGGTTTCTATGGTTCAGCAAGATTCTTCACACTGTTTTTCCTTCAGCTTTTTGCCTTGACACTGCTTTTCTAAAACCTAACTGTATACCTAAATTCATTCTGCTTTTTCACTTGTCCAAGGCTTTGCTGATGAGACTCCCTCTTCTTGGAGTGCCATTCACATTTATCTGTGCCTCTTGAAATTCGGTCTCATCCTAGAAACTCTCAGTGAGACATTTTATTTGTTTTTAGCCCCTCTCTTCTTAGAATTATCTGTCTTAGAGTATGAGCTCTTCTCAGGTCAGGGTTTGTCTATTTTATTTTTATATTTTCAGCAGATGATTCAGAATAGATGTGCATAAATACATGATGAGATGAATGAATGAATGAATATTTCTTGTGGCACTTACATTCTCATTTTTATGATTATTTTTAGTCTCATTACCTCCAGACCTCCCATTAGTTCCATCTGAGGACTAAAGGAGCTGCTTTTGTGAAATTCACTGTAATTGGACCAAACTGCAAATGCAGGCATTCCTTAGGGAGCACAATCCATTTATCCTGTCTTCAAGCAACTTGTTATCATGAGGAGAGATAGACACACACACTGACAATACAGTACTCCTGACAAGTAATTGAATAGTACTGAGCATGAAACACCTTTAAGAGTGGGGCAAAGTGGTTTTACAAAGTGGTTTGCAAAGTGGCCTCATTTTTCAAAGAATAAAAATTGTTTTGTATTTAATATCCCAACTCTGTTATCTTCTATTTAGTGATTCAGTTGGCAGAGCCAAAAGGAAAGAAATTAGAGATTCATTTAGAAAATGATTGCTTTGAAATAATTTCTTCTACCAAAACGTAGAAGCTACATACAAAACACCTTTCTTTTGAATTGCAACTTACTAGTCTTATAAAATTATTTTAACGTGAAATGAAAGCTGGCATCATAAAGAAAGAAGAGTCCAAAAAGTCCTAAATTGAAGGCATTAATTTAAATGAACTACACTTAAAATTCTATTGATAGTCCTCAGCTCTGAAAGGGAAATGTCTGTAATTTACCTAAATTGCCTTGAAATGAAAAGAAATAAGAAACTTCTTTCCTTGGATGTCTATTTCTTGGTGTTTTCCTAATAACCAGGCTATAGAGTGATTGAATTATCATTATGACTCCATAGCTATCATTTTCATTTCAAAAAAGTGTGAGTTAATTTCAGCCAAAGCTTACATTTCAAATACATTTATGTGTAATATATATAATACATCAATACTGAATCATAGAGTCTGAAGGTCAAATTGTTTTAGATCAACCAATGCATTTTTCTTAAGGATGGTCAGTTGCTCATCCTAAATTATTCAGGAAAATGGAAGGAGGGGAAGGGAACATTAAAGAAAGTATAAAAGAAATCACAAGTGTTCAGTAGTTTCTTTTTACTTCCTTTAATTTTCTTAGCTTTTTTGTTCAAAATATAAATATGATATATACATTTTAGGTTGTTTTTAAAAGTTCAGGAAGGTAAAATTTGGAAAGTAGAAATTCCTCATATCTCCCCCACCAACAACTACTAACTGATGGATGTTATAGTAGTCCAACATCTTACTTATAAACTTAATTATAAATTTTTAAAAATGTATTTTATTCTAATTTATTTTATTTAAAATATATTTTGTAGAGACAGGGTCTCGCTATGTTGCCCATGCTGATCTCAAACTACTGTCTTCAAGTGATTCTCATGCCTTGGCCTCCCAAAGCACTAGGATTGCAGGCATGAACCACTATGCCTGGCCTCAGTTAAAATTATGTAATACATATAAAATGATATATATAATAAATTAGTTATGAGACATTCTAATTAAATTAACACCCATGAAGCCACCATCCACTTAACATCACTTTACCAATATACAATTATATCTTTGTCCCAGCTGTTATCCCCCACATTCTAGAAGCAGTCATGCTTCAGAATTTTGCTTGTATCGCTTGTTATGATTTTACTACACTGTTTTTGGCTCTAAATGATGTATTGCTTAATTTTTTTGGTCTTGAATATCTAAAATATTTTTTAAAAATACTGTATATATTCTTTTGTGATGTGCTCTGTTCTCTTAACATTGATGTTTCAAAATAGCTACTTAAAGTTGCTGTGAATTCCTATGGCAATCAATATAGCCTATGCAGATCCAGTTCAACTTAGCTAGTATGTTAGTCTGTTTGGGCTGACAAAACAAAATACCATGGACTGGGTGGCACAGACAACAAAAATCTATTTTCTCATAGTTCTGGAAACTGAAAGTTTGAGATCAAGGTGCAAGGTGGTTTTCTGGTGAGGGTCATCTTCCTGGCTTGTAGACAGCCACCTTCTCTCACTGTGTCCTCACATTGCCTCTTCTCTGTGTGGCGGGGAAGGGCGGGAAGGGGAGAGGGAGGTACAGGGAGAGAGGCGGAATGATGGACAGAGAGAGACAGAGGAGCGGGGGAGAGAGAGAGAGAGATCCTTCTGGTGTCTCTTCCTCTTCTTGTAAGGATACACACGTCCTATTGGGTTAGGAAGTCCCACCCTTATGACCTTATTTAACATTATTTACTTCCATGAAGCCCCTATCTCCAAATATAGTCACATTGGAGGTTAGAGCTTCAACATATGGATTTTGAGGTAGATCCAGTCCACTCCACAATAGGTAGTATGCACTAAAGTCATTACATGCTCAGACTTGTCCTCTGGCAGTAATAACCCATGAAAGATGTCCTGGCTTTTTCCAAAACAAGGCCAGGATTCCCCAGAGGAGAGCTCTGAGTGAGTCCTCCCTGAGATTGAGTTGTGTAAGCAGGGAAAACCAGCCCTGAGCTGAGCCTGTAAACAAAGAAGTAAAGCGGCCATGTATGAGGTGTGCCAGCTCTCCTCGTGGGGTGGACATTATTGGACCCTGAATCCTGACTTCTGGAAGATGCTTCCTTGAAGTCCAGCTGCCTCTGTCACAATGGGTTAGATGGCTACATACAAGGAATTCTACAGCAATCAGACCATTTGTATGGACTTCTTTCCTTTTGGAGCATCGTGATGTCAATGTCTCTTCTGTTTTATACAATGAGAAAAGAGAATTACAGGCAAGTGTTTTGGTAAGGGACCGAGAGTGCCCTGGATGAGGGAATAAGAGGGGGTAATTCTCTGAGCATTTGTTATCTTGCCTTGGTGGAACTGTTTGGGACAAAAGACAATGGGAATCTGAGAAGTTAAAAATGTATAGCCATTTGGGACTGGACTATTGTTAATTATTGTCCTGTGAAAGGTTAGCTTATTCCAGAATTCTGTGAACATTTTTACTAAAAGAGAAATTTTCATTTTTTTTGAACATGAGACCATGTTCAAGAAGTCCAAGAAATTTTATGTTTTATACTGTGATTTAGTGCACAAACACACTTCTGAAATAATAACTTTATGAAACAATACTTATTGTTAATATTTGTGATACACTCTGATATTTTCTATTCTGCTGAGTCTCATTTTCTTTTTTAAATGCTGGTTTTGATCTAACAAATTTAATTTGTCAACCATACATAGTTAGACTAGTGTTTCTTGCACTTTGGGGAACTTATGACTTTCTTTCAAAAATGGAATTTCCCACAGCACATTTGAAAGACTGAAGAGCATACAATCTCATTCTTCAGCCTTCTCTTGCCCTGCTGAACTCAACCCTCTGCCTGACAGATATTATAAAATTATGTGATATTTATTCATTCAACAAATAGGTTTTTGAGTCCCAGCTCCGGGCCAGTTACTACGCTAGGCACTGGAGAAATAAATTTTCCTGGCTGGTGGCATGTTTGTTAAGAGTGTATAGAATGCATTTTTAAATCGTCCTGTGTGCTCCAGGGAGAGGTGTTGTTGGCTAGTGGGGAAAGCTTAGGGTTTGGGTGAGTAGAGATGAATTGGGCATGCTGTAACCTCTCTCCCACTAAAGACTGGCTCTGAGTGTCTTCTGCATGCAGATTGCTGTGGGAGGTTGTGCCTTCCTCCTAGCCCTTCCTTCCTGCCAGATGTCCTGTCCAGTCCATGTAGGAATGGAGACCTTAAGGCATCTGGGGTTGGAAAGCCCCAATTAAGCAGTTATCTCCAGTCTGAAAAAGCCAGCATTTCCCAATTATCTGTGGTTGAATAGGCAGGCTCACTTTGAATGTTAGTACCAAGTCATTTATTAAATGCACAAGACCTCAGGGTCCTGAACCGAGTATCTCATGAGACAATTCTTATCCCTTCAGTACCAACCGAATAATGGGCCCCCAAAGCGTCCACTTCTTAATCCTGAATCTGGTATGTTAGATGACTGGTGGGAATTAAGGTAGTTGGAGTTGGGGTTGTTGATTAGTTGATCTTCAAATAAAGATTATCTTGGTGGGCCCAGTGCAATCACAGGAATTCTTAAATAGGGAAGAAGGAGGTAGAAGAGTCAGAACCAAACAGGTGGCATCGTAAGGAAGCTCTGACTGCTTTGAGAATGGGGAAACATGAGCCCAGGAATGCAGGTGGCCTTAAAAACTGGCAAAGTCTATAAAATGGAATCCTTCCTAGAACCCCAGGAAGGAAAGCAGCTTTGCTGGCTCTTTGATATTAGCCCAGTGAGACTTAGGTCATACCTCTGACCTCCAGAACTGTGAGATGATAAATATGTGTTGTTTCAAGTGGCTAAATTTGTGGTAATTTGTTATAGCAGCAAAAAGAAAACTAATATACCACTCTACTACTTTGTATTATTTAATTTTTAAAAAAGTGAACACATGAATAAGATAAGAAAAATAGTAATATTTTGAAAGGCTTATTTTCACATTAACAGCCAAATATCCAACATTCAGAGGAAATTTTATATGAAACGGAGACTCTCTCTATATAATCTTTCTTTCTAAAACAAGAGTTGTATTAGGTGCTTGCTATATACACTATTAATTACATAGTATTTTTTGCCCCAAATTCAATAGAATTGACCTATGTATTTCTTTTGGCAGAAGAACTATCGTTTTGTTTTTTTTTTTAGTTCGAGTCTCACTTTGTCACTCAGGCTGGAATGTGGTGGCACGCTCATGGCTACTGCAGCCTCGGCCTGCAGGGCTCAGGTGAGCCTTCCACTTCAGCCTTCCAAGTAGCTGGAATTACAGGTGAGTGCCACCACGCCCAGCTAATTCTTTTATTTATTGTGGAGATAAGGTCTCGCCAAGTTGCCCAGGCTGGTCTCGAACCTGTGGGCTTAGGCAATCCTTTTGCCTCTTCTTTCCAAAGTGCTGGGGTTACAGGTATGAGCCACAGCGCCTGGCAGAACTATCATTTTTAAATCATTAAAAAAAAAAAGATTCAGGGACAAAGCATATACAGCCATATCTTACTGTTTCCTTTTAATTTTATTTATGTTTCAAGACTATTTGCTGCTTTATTGTTAAATACCTTTGGCAATTTTGGCTTGTAAAAAAACAAAAATAGAAACCAGGGGAAGTAAAGCAAATCAGGAGGATTTATTTTATTCTCTTAAATGAGACCATCTAAATGCTATTGTGATTGGCTTAAGATAAAATTTGGATAATTAATATTCCCACTTACCTGTAGGCCCTTAAAAAAATTGGTTCAATAGATTTCCTCAGCCACCAACAGGAATTTCTTCCTCCTGAATTCCATGAGGCTGGGCTTCCCTTTCTCCCCCGACATCATGATGTACATTTCCTGCCATCACAGCTGAATGTAGGATATTCCTGGACCATCAAGACAGCAGGATGAGTTCAGATCCTATGGAAAATAAGTAGGGTATCAACCACTTCATGTCAACCATCCTTCATGAGCTCAGCTCAGACCAATGCAGAGACAATTGAGGTTGGTAGCTGCCCCAGAATCAGACTGCTTGGTTGGCTTTATCAAACCCTTTTTCTACTCTTCAGGTACTTTGTTTGAATACTCCTTGGAAAGCTGCTCTGCTGATTTTGTGATTTTTTTTTTTTATTTGCCTCTTATGCAGCTCAGTTTTCAGTATTCCCCAAAGATGTTTCTATTATGCCAATGCCTTCTACTTCTCAGAACTTGAAGCAGATGATTTTCCTGATAACTCGTCTCCTCTCTTTTTTAAACTCAAATCATTGTGTATACTCTTTTTCCAATAACCCGTCTTACCTCAATATTTTATATTTAAAGCTTACAGTCCAGGTATTTGGTCAATGCCTTGTCTGTGACAGTTTCATGCTAAACCTCTGATTTGTTTTCAAAACTTTGGAAATCAGCTTTTAAAATGTTCCTCATCTTTTCCTTCCAAGAGCTCAGGCAGCCAGCTGCCCTGTGAGTAGCTCTTTCCCATCACACAGTGACTCTCGCTTGCTACTTTACAAGCTTCCTTTCTGACGGTTACTTTAATAGTGAAACGAAGTTTGCATTCAGTCACTTCCATGGCAACACGGGCCAGAGCACTGACACTTTTACTCTCTAATTACAAACTGCCTTTGGGAAAGGGTTTAGCAAATATTTAGTTGGTGCTTTTTCAGTAGATACTAGAGATGCATTGATGACAAAGAAATGGAGCTCATACTCACAGCCTGAAAGAGAAGGGGATAATTTCAGAAGTGATTATGGTTCTGTATTGGAGGGTAGCTATGGGTGCGGGAACACATGGAGGCCACCTGGTCTGGAAGCGGGGGTGGGGGTGGGGGGCAGAATGGGGCAGGGACCTATGTTGGAGGATTCTTTCTAGAGAGAGTGAAATAACTCATGAACAACCATTGTTGGCCTCTAACAAGAACAGAATATTTTTATATCATTATAAAATGCAAAAAAAAAAAAAAACCCAACCCAACCCACATTGCATTTCAGTGACTGAAATCAAAAGGGATGGTCGTTGAGATGGGGTTGACCAATGCCAATATTTGGGGTTGACACAATACAAATGCCCTACTGAGTTTCAGGTGATTATTTCACAAGAGTGTATGACTGTCAAAATCATTGAATGGAATATTTCAGATCTATACATTTACTGTTTGTAAGTGAAAAATAAAGCAATACCAGAAAGCTTTTCATGTACTAATATATGAAAAGCTCTTCAAGATACATTAAATGGAAAAAGCAAGGAGAGGGTAGGTATGTAGAACATGCCACCTTTTATGGCATAAAGGGGAATCGTTAAGGATCTATGGTTGACTGCTTCTGTGAGCACGAGGGACACTGGACAGATGCATGGGGCACTAGCAGCAATGGCTAGCCTGGGGTTGGTGAGCAGCTGACAACTGTGGGCATGGAGGGCAGGGATGTGAGGGAAATTTCTCATTTTTATGCTTTATACCTTTTAAAAAATGTCATTTATACTTTATGGTGTTTGAACCACATAAACACATTTCTCATTTAAAAATAAAAAGAAAACAACATTGAAACAGAGCTAAAGAGTTTTGTTGTTGTTTGAGTTGAGGGTCTCACTCTGTCACCCAGGCTGGAGTGCAGCGGCAGTCATGGCTCACTGCAGCATTGGCCTCCTGGCCTCAGGTGGTCCTCCTGGCCTCTGGTGATCCTCCTCCCAAGCACCTAGGACTACAGGCACGTGCCACCATGCCCGGCTAATTTTTTTAATTTTGTTTTTTGTAGAGACGAGGTCTTTCTATTTTGTCCAGGCTGGTCTCAAACTCCTGGGCTCAAGCAGTCCTCCTGCCTTGATCTCCTAAAGTGCTGGAATTACAGGTATGAGCCACGGCACCCAGCCTAAGGAGGTTTTAAACTGAGATATAAGATGATTTCACTATTCCTTATGATGGGTTATTTACTAACTAAATGTTTTAAAGCAACTTCCTTCCATCACTGCTCTGGGAACTAGCTAGGCAGAAGTTCTGCCCCCATGTCGAATGCCCCAGAAGTAGGCTTCTATCACTTTGTCCCTCCAACCCTTCTAGCCTTCCTAACTCCTGGAAACCTCCCCTGATCAATCTCTTTGACATTTCACAGAAAATACTACTTGTCATCGCTGAAGAAATCTGGAGGATGGCCCATAGGAGACAGTCTTTTAAACATTTTATTTTATTATTTTTTAATTTAAATTTTCTTTTATTATAGAGATGTGGGGGTACAGGTAAGGATTAACTACCCAAGTAGGCTGCATGCAGGTGAAGTTTGGGCCTCCAACTGGCCCTTACTTCCCCTGGTTTGGGACCAGGTACACTTTGTATTGTTATCTCCCTCTGTCCCTCCCTCCCCTGGCAGAGTCTGGTGACAGCCAATCCCTCCCTTATGCTATTGTGATAAATGATCAAGCCCCACTATAAGTAAGAACAAGCAATATTCAGTGCTTTGTGTCTTTGGTAGATCACTAAGTATGATGGTCTCTAACTCCATCCAATTTGTTGCAAAGTCCATGATTTTGTTTTTCTTTATGACTGCGTAATACTCTATTGTGTATATGTACCACATTTTCTTTATCTAATCCACTTTCAGTGGGTGGTAGGGTTGGTTTCGTGTGTTTGTAATTGTGAATAGTGTGGTAATAAACATGTGTGTGCAGATGTCTTTTTTGTGGAACGATTTATGTTCCTTTAGGCATATTCCCAGAAGAGGGATTGGTGGATCATACGGAAGTTTGATTTTTCCTAGTTATTTTAGGAATTGCCACACTGCTTTCCATAGAGGTTGAACTAGTTTGCACTCCTACCAACATTGTAGAAGCATTCCCTTTTCTCCATACCCGCACCAGCATCTGTTGTTTTTTGATTTATTAATGATGGCCATCCTTACTAGAGTTAGGTGGTATCTCATTGTGGTTTTGATTTGCATTTCTCTGATGAGTAGTGAGGCTGAGCATTTTTTTCTTGTATATGTTGGCTGCTGGTATGTCCTCTTTTGAAAAGTGTCTATTCATGTCCTTTACCCGCTATTTAATAGACTTTTTCTCTCCTTTCAGCTCATTTACGTTCCTTGTAGATCCTGGATGTTAGGCCTTTGTCAGTTACATAATTTGAAAATATTTTTTTTCCATTCTGTGGATTGTCTCCCTGCTCTCTTGATGGTTTCTTTTGCTGTGCAAAAGCTTTTCAGTTTGGTGAGGTCCACTTGCATATCTTAGTTTTTATGGCATTCACTTTTGGAGATTTGGTCAGAAATTAGTTGTCTACTCTGATGTGCATAAGAGTGTTTCCTACATTTTCTTCTAGGATTCTTATAGTTTGAGGTCTTTGATCTATTTAGAGTTGATTTTTGTATATGGTGATAGGTAGGCGTCCAGTTTCATTCATCTGCATGTGGTCAGCCAGTTTTCCCAGCACCATTTGCTGAGTATGGTCTCCTTTCCCTAGTGGCTGTTGTTGGTGGCTTTGTCGAAGATGAGTTGCTTGAGAGAGAGTTTTTACTTTGGGAATTTCTGTCCTGTTTCATAGGTCTGTGTGCCTATTCTTGTACCAGTATCAGGCTGCTTTGGTTATTGTAGCCTTGTAGTAAAGTTTGAAGTCTGGAAGTGTGATACCTCCTGCTTTGTTCCTTTTACTAAGGATTGTTTTGGCTATTCATGCTCTTTTCTGTCTCCAAATGAATTTCTGTGCTATCATTTCCAGGTCTGAGAATAATGATGTTGGTAATTTGATGGGTATTGCATTGATCTGTAGATTGCCTTGGGTAGGATGGACATCTTGATAATATTCTTCCATGAGCAAAAAATGTTTTCTGTTTATTAGTGTCATCTCTGATTTCTTTGAGTAGTGTTTTGTAGTTCTCACTGTAAAGGTCTTTCACTTCTCCAGTTAGGTAAATGCCAAGGTATTTCCTTGTGTGTGTGTGTGTGTGTGTGTGTGTGTGTGTGTGTGTGTGTGTGTGGCTATTGTGAATGGGATCATGCTTTTTATTTGCTTCTCTGACTACTTGTTGCTGGCGTATAGAAATGCAACTGTCTTTGCATGTTGATTTTGTACCTTGAAACTTTACCAAAGTCATTTATCAGTGTGAGAAAGCTTTTGATAGACTCCCTTGGATTTTCAAGGTATAGATTCATTTTGTCTGCAAAGAGGGATAGCTTAACTTTCTCTTTTTCTATTTGGATATCCCTGATTTCCTTATCTTGCCTGATTGCTCTGGCAAGGACTTCAAGCACTATGTTGAACAGGAGGGGTGGGCATCCTTGTCTTGTTCCTGTTTTCAGGGGGAATGCTTCCAACTTCTACTCACTGAGAAAAATGTTTTTTTGACTGTGGGTTTATCATAGATGGCTCTTACTGTTTTCAGGAATGTTCCTCCTATGCCTAGGTATTCAAGGGTTTTTATCAAGAAGGGATACTCGATTTTGTTGAATGCCTTTTCTGCATCTAGTGATATAATCAAGTGGTTCTTGTTTTTACATCTGTTAATGTATTGCATTACGTTTATGGTCTTGTGAATGTTGAACCAGCCCCGCATCCCAGGAGTGAAGCCCACTTGGTCATGGTGGATGATTCTTGAGATGAGTGGTTGGATCTGATTTGCTAGAATCTACAGTCTTTATTTAAAGGGTCAGTAGCCCCTGCAGAGGCTAGAACACTAGAACAAATGGAAGAAAAGTACACTTTTTAAGTGAGATTTTTGGCTTGTATTAAATGGGGCCTGTTGCTTCTTGCCTCTCCTCTGGATGGTCTGTGCATGGAGGAGACCACTTCATTGAGCTTACCTGCTCTTTCTCACACTGTAAGTTGGAGGTCTGACTGTCAGGATCGGACCGCGGCGTAACACATATCCTGGCTTTCTTTCCTCTCATTGTAATGCCTCCTTTTTATGCAGTGACTGGTGACTGACACCTTCTGTGGTTGAGTCCCAGCAGAAGTGCCACTCTGCATTCTCCCTCCTCTAGTTGGCTTCATTTCTTTTAGTCCTGGCCTCTCCCTCTGAATGGCCCTTCAGGGGGCAAGGCCAGGACAGCTTCTATGTGCTGGGAGCATCTTTAATAAGCAATTTGCAGCCTCTGTTCCTTCACATCTCTTCTTTCAAATGAGGATGCGGCTAGTTTTTCTAATGGGAGCCTGAGGAGAATGAGATTGTTTTGGAGTGCTTGTGTATTCCAGGTAAAAGCATTTTACATTGGTTATGTGTAATACAGCTTGAGCCCTTTGAACCTTTTCCCTGCAATATGCACGAGATGTATTATGTATTATATTCTTAGCTGTTTTAAATTCAAATGTCTTATCAAAAGAAGCTAAAAATAATTCTTGGCCCCTGCTGAGTTTTAGTCTGGGCCTCATTCTCTGGTTGCCGGCTAATACCTTTAATTCCTAAAACTCAACACTTGAGCTGGCAGTGGCTTCATGGAACACGGGGTTGAGAAGATATAACGCTGCACTTGAGCTGTCCTTGGGCTCTGTGGGCAAATGTGCTGTGACTGAGTGATGTATGCTTGTTAGAGAAAGAAGTTGGACATCAGTCTAGGTATTTATCATAATCCTACCCTAAATTTCATTGCATATCATATAGTACCTAGTGCTTTTTACTAAGTATATGCTTGGTACGTATTTGCTTATGTTGTTTATATTTTAGTTTGCTGTCTGGAAACATGATTATTTGAATAAACAAGTCTCCCCACAAGAGTATGGGTATTGGCACTAAAGCTCATTCTGGCAGTTTAAGTAGCATAATGAGTTTAAGGCACTAAGGTCTGATTCCTGTGTCCTTCTTCCTCCTTGAAAGAGCCTCAGCTAACCTCCTTTGCATCATAGTTTGTGCTCTGTGTGGTAGATGCTGGAGAGTCCCTCTGTCAGCTCCTCAGCAGGTGAGAACTCACCCTTACCACTGCTCTTGAAGAGAGCCTGAAAGTACTTCCAAGACCCATCCTGCAAGTGAGGCTCACTGAAGCAGCAGTATTAGTGGTAAGATTTATCAGTTAGCAAAGGGTGGACTGGTCCCCAGGTGTTATTCCAAGTGTTGTACATATATTTTATCCTCACAAAACCTCATGACTTAGTTACTGCAGGCTTATTATCATCCTGACATGAGCTCAGAGAGGTTAGATAACTTGCCCAAGGTCACATGGCTGCTAAATGATGAAGTCAGTCTGAACTTAGCTTATGCAGTCTGCTGCCCTGAGCACTTGGCTAGAACGCAGAGTACTGTGTATTCTTGGTAACATTTTCCTTCTGTTTCCTCATCTATATGGTTAAGTGTTGGGCAAGATCCCTCTAAGCCCTATCTTATTTGATTCTCCATTACATATTGATATCTTTGAGCCACCCTAGGATTACTCGCCTTGAGATATGGCTAATAATATTTGTATGTGCTGGAGATATACAGATCTAAGTGAAGACCTGAAACTTTTCAGCACACCCCAGAATTATAGCTTGTCAAGGACGAGAGATTTATTTTCCCAAACAATTAGAGGACACCAGTAATTATGCTTAATTACACATTGAATGGTTTTCCTGTTGTGTCAACCCATTGTCTTAATTGTGCTTAAGAGCAGCAGGCTATTATTTTGAGGTTTGTGAGGTTTGAAATTGCCCTGTGTGTTAGCATCTGGGGGGAGCAGAAGAGTTAAGAGCACAGGCTCTGGTGTCCAGATGAACTTGATGCAAATCCTGGATCTGCCACTTACTGGGGATTCTTGGCAAATTCCTTAACTTCTGTAGTGTTAGCTCCTCACGTTGGGAATAACAATGACCCCAAACTCACCAGGATATTGTGAAGATTGGAGAGCACAGATGTGAGGTACCTGGGGCGGCGTTTGGCACGTAAGCCTTTTGGATGTTGGTGATCATTCTGTTTAGTGTTATTGATTAGGTGTTGATGGGTGGGGGCAGCCTCTGACACATTCTGGGTTCTAGCTCTGATGAACAGCCCCATCTGGGGTAGATCTGGGTACTGGCTTGGAGGCACTGCTCTGTTTTGTACTATTTCTGACATTTAGGGTATTTGTTGTCTATCTAGTTTTTTGTCTGTAATATCATTTTCTAAGAACATATGGAATGGAGCCAAGAAATATGGTCAACCATTGAAGAAGTTGCAATCATAAGTCCCCTGAAGAAAGCCATGGAGGAATGAGAGCTAACTTTAGTAGTAAGAAAACTGTCTTGATAGTTGATCATTTTAGGCAGTAGACGGACATGACATTAGATAACATTGAATCACGAAGTGGAAAAGTTACTTTCTCTTTATTCCTCTTCCGGTGCTTCTGATTCTCTCAAAGAGAAAACCTGTTTGATGTTAGTCTTTAATCTCTAATACTATGGAATTTCCCTCTTAACAAAAGGAAAGAACAGATCTTAAGTTCAGAGTCCTTGGTTGGTAGTGCTATCTATTAGAGCTCATCAGTATTGCTTGATTTTCATTGTGTTTATTTTTACTGCCTTCTACTGATAGCAAATAATGCTGATTTTTACTTATAACAGTAAGATAAAAGTTTTACTGGAAGTATATTTAAGGAAAAAACGAATTGATTTAAAGAGAAATACAAAATAAAAGAGAATGGGTGGTTTGTAACTATGGCAAAAATTGTGACAGTGCCACACAAATCCCCGAGTTGGGACACATTGGGAAGAGGGACAAAAACTGAATCTGAGGGAAGGCCAGTGTTCAGAAATAAGAGAAATTAAAGAAGTTGGAGGAACCAAGAAAATGTGAGCTGGGGAGAAATCCTTGCAGAAGGGGTAGGGACAGAAACTTGGAGAGTGTGACAAAGTGATAACAGAGGAGAGGGGACAACTGTGGGGGCTTTTGCTGCCTTCACTTTAGTCAAGTCTGGCGTAGTGAGGAGTGAGTTAGAGGAAGGATGCAGGGAGTATGTTCAGTGTGTTTCCAAAAACTTGGTGCACGATGATGGTGCAGTGAGTTGAGGTAGGAAAAGTTGGAAGGGAGGCTTTTGTTTTTGTTTTTGTTTTGAGTTGGAGTCTCACTCTGTCACCCAGGCAGGAGTGCAGTGGCACACTCATGGCCACTCCAGCATCGACTTGCTGGGCTCCAGTGATCCTTCTTCCTCAGCCTTCCAAGCAACCCGAACTACAGGCACGCGCTACCATGCCCGGCTAATTTTTTTACTTATTGTAGAGACGAGGTCTCATGAAGTTGCCTAGGCTGGTCTCGAACCTGCACGCTCAGGCAGTCACTCGCCTCGGCCTCCCAAAGTGCTGGGATTACAAGTTGAGCCACTGAACCCAACTGGAGGCTTTTGTTTTTAACGATAGCAAAAATGTGGGCATGTTTCTAGCTAATGGAGGAGGTGTGGGAGAAGGGATAGATAAAGCCAGTGATGAGGATGCAGGAGGATGGGTTTACCTAGGACAAAGCGGAGAAAGACGGCGACTTCCCTGGGACCAGAGTGAAAAGGTAGAAGTTACCTCTTCTACCACTAAATTCTGTAAGTAAATTTTAGCCAATTCTTCATGTCTAAATAATTCAGCGGAAAAGGAGGGTAGAGAGCAAGTATGAGTGCCTGGAGATAATACAGATCTAAGTGAAGCAAATGGCTGTGAAAGTGGAGACCCAGGAATCTCGGCAAATACTGACTCAGTGATCACTTGGGAGTCCCAGGAGAGGGAGGTGCTGACATGCTTTACCAAGGAGGGGCTTGGAGCTCAGGGCCCCACCATATTAGAACACTGAGAAGGAGGGCGTGGTGGCTCATGCCTGTAATTCCTGCTGCTCTGGAGGCCAAGGAATTTGAGATCTCCACCTGTGTCACAGTGACTATCTTCTCTTCAAAGATATGGCCTGTGGAGGGCAGCCTGCTATTGTTTCACCAAAGGTATCAACTCTGTTGTCAAAGTTGTGAACTTCAGACATGGTAGCATTAATGCACCCAGATGAGGATTTATGACCACAGAAAGGGCCTAGCTCACTGCATGACTGGCCCCAAGCTTTGTCCATTAACCCTGGAGGCTGAGGTCTCTTCTTGTCTAGCTTGCTGTACCCACATGTCTCTTGAACATTAGATTAGGGAGCATGAGGGAGCAGAGCCATCTGCAGCAAATCTAATCGAGGGAAAAAAGGAGAGTCATTTTCAGTGTATGGCTTCAAGCCCAGTGCTTTCTGACCTCAAGACCAGCCTTGTGGGCATCGGTAGAAGCGTGGGCAGAAGGAGGTGGGGAGAGAACATGTTTGAGGAGGTAACTGATGTGGCGCCAGGCTTTGTGGCCAAGGTGGCCCTGAAGGAGGAAGGTGAGGGGTAGGGAGAGCAAAGCACCCATGTTACCCCCACAATCTCCCCCACCCCCCGCCCCCCGCCTGACATGGCTCTGGGGCAGTCGAAGTAAATAGCGACCTGGACACGCATCAACTGGGACTTCTCAGCAAACTCTGCGGGATACAAGCAATTCCCTGTCATTTGGTTCATCTGGAGATCTATCTTATAGTCTCCAGGCTGGCAGTCAGTATTGGAGTCCTTTGTTTTCCCTTCTCACATCTTTCCAACCTACTCAGTTGCATTTGCTGTTGTTTATACTTAAAATTGTGGCTAGCCTGGCTTTTCCTTCATTTCAGCACTGTCCATAATCACAATGTGGCATTAACCTGGAAGAGGCATTCTAGTATTTACAAGAGTTGAAGGTACTCTCCAGGCACTCACGTGATGACTTTTACAAGCACCATCAATGTGCATTTTCCAACGAAATCAAGGACAGGCTGAATAGTAAGTCTACTCCTTACTTCTAGAGAATTGCCACTCACCTGGGAATAGGACACGGATTCTCAAAAAATAAACAGGCAAAACAAAATGGCAGGTGGGGAGGCAGATTTCTTAGCAGGTGGGCTTTCAAATTTACCTTGAAGAGTGAGTAGGATCCCAAGAAGGCATTTGCAATTTGGCAAATGATTATAGACACCAAAGCGCCCCAGGGTCCAGCAAGCTCTAAGATTCCTCTCCTTCAGATAAAATGAAGCTAGGTCCGGCAACACTGCTTCTTGTTTCTGACCCTTCAGTCATCTTAAAGGCCTACTGTGGCCTTAGCAGCATAGAAGAGAGGTTAAGAACATGGGCTTTTGTTCTACCCCACACTAACTGGGTAACCTTGTGCAAGTCATTTAACCCCTCTAAGCCTCAGTTTGTCCAAATATAAAATGGGCGTCCTCATATTGTCTACTCCATGGGGGCATCTGAGGATTCAGTGAGATAATTTCTGTAGCACTCGCCCCATTGTACCTGGTTCCAGCAGCTGATGTATGTTCCCTATGACTCCTATTCCCCACTGTGTGCTCAGAATCGGTCATAACTGTCTAGTGAGGTGCTGGTCAGCACTGCTAGCATTCTGAATGCTTGCTGAAAATAGAAAAGTGACTTTGTGTGAGACTTTGCATTTTTTAAGCTGACACTTGTTTTTTATTAGATACTACTCTTACAGAGTAATAAAGTGGAATGAATCTGTGAAGTTATCTACATGACGAGATCAGATGGCACAAAAACAGTACAGTTCCTGAAGATAGCAGCAAGATTTTCACCTGAGCATTCATAGAACTCAAAAGTATCTAGAAGAGAACTATCTTCCTTTTCCTGCTTCTTTGCCTCCTCCATTAGACCCAGTAGTGTCCTTCACACTATGGGCTTCCTAGAATCTTATAGTTTGTTCGACACAGGGAGCATCAGTAATTATAGGTTACATAAATGGAGATGTATTTACCTAGAAAATTTTGGTAAAAGTGGGAAAGACTGAAGTTACAGTGTGGAACCCAGAGTAGTTTCAGAAGAGGGTGTGGCCAACTCATGAGCATTCTAGCCATTGTAAAGTTCACTCTCTGTGCAGTGAAATCTCTTTGAATTTCTAGGTGGTATGGATGAAGGAGCATGGGCATTGGAGGCAGGTAGACCCAGGCTCAACTGTGGATCTGCCACCTACCAATTGAGTGACGTTGGGGAATCAATGTGTTCTCTTTGTCATATGGGGGGGTGGCGGTGATAGCACCAATTACCTGGGATTTTTGTGGGGATGAAAGGTTGTTGACATGAGGTACCCCAGGTTCCCTCTCTGCCTTGATTTCTAGATTATTCAGATGACACCACAGTTGGCATGCTTGAACTTGGAGGTTGAAAGAGGAAACACAATCTCTGAAGAGTGTTTTGAGAATAAGGATAAATAGTCCTTCCTAGCCTGGTCAGCACTGATGTTAGGCTGACTTCAGTAAGTGCTAAGTATCCTGATTCAACATGGATATCAGTGAATCAGACCCATGGACATTTGCAAGAGCTTATTGTGTGGTTCTCTGTCATCCATATTTGCGCCATGGGCCTACCTTCCAACTCTACCCCAAATCCACCTTCTAATTTCTATCTCCCTAGCTGTCCCATGTCTTTCTGGACTTCTGCAGTGGCCTCTCTCTGGTCTTCATGTTTGTCTTTCTTCACATTGCCTCCCCAAGCACCAGGTCTCCACAGAGTAGCCAAAAGAGAAACAAGATCAGGCCATTCCTTTGCTTCAAGGCACATTTCTTTGTCCTTACTGCAGGGCTTTCCAGTACTGGGTTTCTGCCTGGCTCTCCCTCTGTCACCTTCATCCTGCTCCTTGCTCTCTCCAGACACACTGCTCCACTTCCCAGCAGACCGAGTGCTTCCTAACTCGTGGAGGCACATTTCTGGTTGTCTCTACTTGGAGCATCCGCCTTTGGTCTTCCCATGGCTGGCAAGCCTCAAGGCTGCCTCGCTGCCACAACCTCAAGAACCATCCTCCCCAACCTGCCTGTCACAACACTAGCAGGAAATATCTTTGTCACAATTGGTTGTTTATTGCTTGTCTCTTCCACTCTGCTAGAATAAAAGTCACAAAGACAAGGAAACCCATGTGTCTCATTCCTTTTGCCTTCCCAGTGGTTATAACAGTCCCTGGCACTTGGAAGATTCTCAGTCAGTATTTGTTGAGTAAAGCGGTGAGAGAAGAAACTAAATCTGTAAGACAGTATGAGGTATATTTAGCTGCGTGGGGCAGAGTGCTGATGACCCAGGGCTCATGAGGCTGTGGGAACCCTGAGTAGAACCTGAGGGAACGCTCTCAATGCTCTGGGCGTAAGAAAGAAAATAGTGTGTCTCTGCTGATAGGCAATGGGAATGAGCTCTGCTGCAGAAATATTGTTGTACTGCTGTGGCCAGTTG
Source organism: Carlito syrichta (assembly GCF_000164805.1). Classification (NCBI taxonomy): domain Eukaryota; kingdom Metazoa; phylum Chordata; class Mammalia; order Primates; family Tarsiidae; genus Carlito; species Carlito syrichta. The sequence continues at coordinate 134,119 of NW_007242021.1, read as the reverse complement.
GATCTTTGTGGTCAGGTGTTTGGAATGGTGGAAAATCATGAACTCTGACATCAGACCCTTCTTCCTCTGCTGTTTGCTGTGTGACTCTTTTTCATTTTAGAGTTATGGGGTATGAGTGGGGATTTACTACATAAGTAGTTTGTATGCAGGTGAAGTTTGGGCTTCTAGCTGGCCCTCTCTCCCCCGATAGTGGACCAGGTACCCAAGTGTGATGTCACGCGCCCCCCCCCCGTCCCTCCCCTGGCAGTGTCCAGTGTCTGCTGATCCTACCCTTGTGACCATGTAGCCAGTGATCAGGCCCTGCTTATGAGTGAGAACATGTGGTACTCAGTTCTTTGTTTCTGTGACAGCTCACTTAGTGTGATGGACTCCAGCCACATCTATATTGCTGAGAAGGCCATGATTTTGTTCTGCTTTATGACTGCATAATAGTCCATTATGTATATGTGCCACATTTTCTTTAAGCAGTCCACTTTCGATGGGCATCTGGGTTGGTTCTGTGTTTTTGCTCTTATGAAAAGTGCTGCAATAAACATGTGTATACAAGTGTCTTTCTTTATAGAGTGGTTTATGTTCTTCTGATTTGTTCCCAGAAGAGGAATTATAGCTGTGTGACTCTTATTTATTATCTCTGAAGTCTGATTTCCCCGTCTGTAATGTGGGGATAAATGATACTCACCTTGGAGCATTGCTGTGGAGACTCAGGGTAGTCTGTGACTGGCACATAGGCCCCCTCAATAAGGGGCATTTTTAGTCTTGGAGTGGCATTTTCAAATTCTTATAAATTCAAACTGTGACATCAGAAACTCAATTTAACTGATCAACTATTAATTTAAGCACTTTTAATAATTATCATAAATGCTGCAAGGAATCCAAAGATAGGCAAGATAGGAAACATGTCCTTAAATAACTAAAAATCTGTAAAAGGGTAAGATAAATATAACATATGTGTATAATGCTTTGTAATTTGTAAAGTGATTTTATATGCCTTTTATTATTTGGTTCTCCCAACCACCATGTGAAACAAATATAATATGGGCTTTGAGGCCCTGTGCAAGCCAGGGACCTCTCTGTACCTGACCTTGTCACTCGTAAATGCAGAGTAATAATTACATTTTGAAGCAGTTATAAAAAATCTCTATGCCCCAGGTAGAGCACAGGGTCTGGTATGTGAGTGTCACTCAAATATATTAATCCTCTCTGGCCTCAATCTCTAACTCTGATCTTGTTTTCCTTCCATGACATGGTGCTTCTGGATGACTATAATCTGTAGTATTTTAGAGATGGCATCTATTTGAGAGGCTCAAGGAAAAGCTTTATTTTAGAAGAAATAGCATTTGGTATGAGTCTTGAAGTACAGGTAGTGTTTTCATAGACAACAAGGTCAAGCTATCGAGATGCATTCCAGTTAAAGGAAATATAGCAGTGAGATGCCTGTAGGACAGCTTTGTGCTTATCGCTGGAGTGTAAGGTAGGGAAGGACCTAGCTGCAGGGGTTAGTAGGGTCCATATTGTAGACAGTGTGTCACTAGGGTATCATATGCAATAGGGCATCTTAACAAGTGGTGAGCACTGTTTTGTAGGAGCTGGGCCAAAGGCAGATGGAGTTGGCAAAGGATGTATAACATGGGAGGTAAAAGAGACAATTGGGCTGCTTAGAAGACCCTTGTACGAGTCTAGGTGAAAAGTAGTAAGGATAGTTGAGATGCAAAGCAAGAGATAGATGAAAGAAATGAATGCCCACTCAGTGGCAATTGACTGGGTGGCAGTGGTGAGGGAGAACTGTGGAAGAGATGACTCTGAGTTTTTTAGCCTAGATGACTGGGGATACTGCTAGAAAGATGTGGAGGAGGAGGAGGAGGAAGACGGGGAAGAGGAAGGCAATGAGCTCTCTCTTTAACATTTATTATTTAGGCGACTTGGGTACATCTAGTGAGGTTTTAATTTTAATCAGTTAATAATGTAGGTTTGGGGCTCAGAGTTAGAGATTGACTTTTGCATGTCTTCTGCACACAGCTTATGGCTGAAACTGCGGGAGTGTTTGAGCTCTTCATGTGATAGTACAGAAGAAGAGGATGGAAAAGAGAAGAGGCTCAACAAAAGAGCTGGAGACATCCTTACATTTAGATTGGCAGAAAGAACTAGTGGCAGCGGGAAAGAGGGAGTTGAAGAGGAAAGAGGCTGAGCTGCAACGTGCAACATCCAGGGGGATAGCAGAGCAGCTTCAAGAAGGCTGGGCTGGTACACAGTTCTGAGTGGTCTGTAAATGGTGAGGATGTTGTGGACTGTCATAATGCCTTAGAATTAAAGATCAGGAGGCCATGGGGCCCCCTAAGAAAACAGCCAAATGAGACCAAATGTTAGATGGCAAGATGCGATGGGGGGGAGTGAGGATGTGGAGGCAAGAGAAGACCAACCTTCCGAGTAGTTTGATGGGGAAGGAGGGTGGAGATAGGCAGTAGTTTGAGAGAGGACAGAGACAAAAATTAGCAGAATAAGAAGATAAGCTTGTATTAAGTCAAAAGGAAGGGGCCTGTGAAGGAAACATGGGATGAGAATTGATGAACACAGGGCTCCCTTCTCAAGGGAGAAGGTGCAGAGTAAGCTGCCTTCCAATACCTGATTCTAGGTGTGTATTACCCTAGGGCTGGGCATAGTGGATGTCTCCCTCCCGTAATCCCAGTGCTTTAGAAGGCTGAGAGGGAAGCTCACTTGAGGACAGGTGTTTGAGACCAGCCTGGGTGATATAGCAAGACCCTGTTTCTACAATAAATTTTTAAAAATTATTGCCTTGGATAGTTGAGCCGAAGCTGCTTGGAATAAGATGTTTAAACAGTTACCTGCTGGACCATCCTAGGCTGGTTGTTAAGGAGATGGCATTTGCCCTTGGTACCTTCTCCCTCATCACACTGGTTTTCCCTGCATAGCTTGTGAAACCCTTTCCCCTTTCCCCTGCCCCTGCCACGTCACGGCTCAGAAATGAACAGTTGGTTTATCTTGGTTCTATGAACTAACGGATCCGATAAGCTAATTGCTACTCCTGGTAGAGGACTAGAAGAGCTGCTTTTGATAATAGCCTTTTGGAACCAGTCTTTCTTTTGTTGTTGTTGTTTAGTTTTTTTGAGTTGGTGTCTTACTCCATCACCAACTGGAGTGGAGTGGCACAATCACAGCTCACCACAGCATCAACCTCTTGGACTCAGGTGATTCTCCCCCTCAACCTCTCAAGTACCTGGGACTAAAGGTGCATACCACCACACTTGGCTAATCTTTTATTTTTATTTTTGTCGAGAAAAAGTCTTGCTACGTTGTCCAGGCTGGGCTCAGACAATCCATCTTGACCTCCCAAAGTGCTGGATTACACACATGAGCCACTGTACCTGGCCAGTAATCTTCTTTTGTTGTCTAATTCATTAGTGGCTCAAATGGCGGAACTTCAAGTCATGAAGCAGGGATAGGGGCTGGCAGCAGGAAGTGCTGGGAGAGTTTGCTCTTCAAATTCCACATATGTGTATCACCCAGCCCTTCTAGTGTACTTCATCTGCCTCAGATACTACATCTGGCAGTTGGGCAATTCACCATTTCTTCTATGAGTCAAAAGTCCCTTCTCCCGGATGAGGACCGAGTCTCTCTGGTCTGGGATGCATGAGCCTTATGTAGCCCAAGTTCTAGACTGAACGCTCTAGGTTTAGTTGACTGTTGAAGACCTGTTTAAAGTTTGTATCCAGAAGCTTCCATTTATAGTGCTAATTGAATGGGAGTGGTACATTATACATCCATTGGGTCATAGCTATCCTGAACTTAATGACGATTGCTGGTTTTGGTGAATGTAATTCTTCTCTTTTGTGGGACTTTTTCCTGTAATTTGTGGGAGTTATTTTACCCATAATATGTAGAAGCAAGCCAATGCACTCTGGGTTATACTGCGTCATATTCTAAACTCAAATATGTAGAATTCTTAGAAAACCTATGGTTGAGGGAACAGTTACAAGATGCAATATGGTGTTATGGGTAGAAGGCTTAGCTGGGAACCAGAAATTCTGGATCCCAGTCTCAGCTCCAATTGTTGCCTTCCACATGGCCATGAGAAGTTCCTCTCCAGTACCAGAAAGGGAAGCTAATATTGTTGTCCCACCCCCAAAATCATGAAGAACAAATGGAGCCTAAGGATCTGAACATACCAACAAAGTAAAATTGCTGTCCAATAAAATAGGATAATTATAATTATGTAAGCTATTTCTGAAGAGTGAAAAAAATTAATAGATTGTTAATTCTATTGGCAGTAAATATTTGCAGTGTATGTTTTTTCAGAAGCCTCTATATGTAGCATTCTTAGCCAAGTGTAGGTCTGGGCAAAAGCTTTTATATATATTTTTCAACTAAGGGAAGAGAACTACACATGTATTACCATGTGTCTCACAAGTTGGCAATGCCATCATGAGTCTCAGCATAACTGAGAGAAGTTTGTCGAGTGGCAGTTTGACCGGATTGTACTGTGCTGTGCCAGGAAGCTCCACCAGGGCGATGTGCCCCAGAGAGAAGCTTCTGTGTTATCCTTGTTATCTTTCATTCGGCAAAACAGATCCTCCGTTGTACCTTCAGTGAAATAGCTTTGTCACTCCCTCTCCAGTAAAGACGATTTGGGTTTTTTTTTTTCAGACTTGGTTTGACAGAAAACTAGATCTGCTGAAGTAACCGTGGCAGCAATCTCTGTTCCTTTCTCTGAGTATGTAGAACATGGAGCTCCCCCCCATTTACAGTTTACCTTCTCTCAGGCTGTAGGTGGTCAAGGCAGAAGCTGTTCTTGCAGAAAAATCACAGCACTCCTGTGCTGCTCGCTATTATTATAGCATATTAGAACCAGAAAGAGTCAATCTTTCACTTTACAGAGAGGAAGAGTCCTAGAAAATTCAGGTAAATTGGTTAAGGTTGCAACGTGTGGGAGGCACCAGTTCCTGGACTAGAACCAGTGGTCCTGACTTTTCTACTGCCTCCTGTGGGTACAGAGGCAGTTAAGTGTATAGAACACTTAAAGAGGGAAGGACTTTGCGGTGAGGGAGAAAGGTGTTCATTGTATTTTGATTTGAAACAAAAATCACATGCAAATAAGGACTTTATTTTTGAAACACAGGCTGCATTATTCTTTTCAACAGAAGTAACACTTTTGTCTTCATTATGCCTGTTAGCCAGGCAATAATTCTGAATTTCTTCATTATCACTCGGGCAGAATGCTTTTTCATAGCTGTCTGCGATCTTGACAGAGCCTGTGTGTCTACGCAGTGGGAATTTTGGCAGTAAGGAAAGAATTCTAGCCTGGTTTCCTGCAGGAAGAAGGCTTATAAGATTCATTCTTGTGTGTTGCCTTTGTTCGTTCTCCATATGTGAAGTGGTTGGCATTGCCTTGGCAACTCCATTAGAAGCCGGTCGCTGCTTTGTGTACGTTTGTTTCATTGCAGACTCTCCTGGGAGCAGCCTTGACTTTGGCCGGAACTGGCACCAGCAGCTTTCCTTGGGGCACGGAGCCAGTGGGGGTGGGGGGGATGTTGGGGGGGCCAGTTCTGGTTTAGCATTTATATCCTTAGTCACAGCCATCCCAGCGTAGATGGGCAGACAGTAGGATGAAGAGGAGAACTTGGAGGTGGTAGAGGGTTCAACGGAGAAATCAGCATGGCCTTAGGATCTCCTTGTGAGGCTATTATGGCAGATTGTGGACTTGGGAGAGGGTGTCACAGTGATGGGGGAGAGCGGGTGGTCACTGCCAGGTGTGGGATGTTTTGTCCCAAGGTGCACCATAGGTTTTTTTTCCTTGCCTTGGTAATTTGCAGGCAGGGCCCAGATAATGGGAAGGTAGGTGATGAGGTAAAGGGGTACAGAAAGGCAGATGCTGCGGGACTGCTGACATCTCGGAGGTGGGGGGTGAGGATGGTGGGAAACAAGTGAACTTTCTGACACACTGGAGAGATGCATTGTGATCTTCCATACCCCACACCACATGACGGTGTCCTCTAACCTCGCTGGAGCCCATCCGACAGGTGTTGGTCATCATCAACATCAACAGATATCTACTGAGCACCTGCCTGGTATCATTATGTACATGTCCCTCTGCTAAGGCAGGCCCTTCAGGAGACTTAGTGCTTCTAGGATTGTGTAAATCAGAAATTGGTGATTTCCAGGGAAGGTGTGACCCTGTGAAGCATGGCTTGATAAGTGACCAGTAAGCAAGCACCCTTGCTTGGAGGTTGTGCCAGTTGGCATGAAAATGGTGAGGATTGAGATGACAGAGACCCTGGCAGCATCTGCTGCAGATTTGCAGTTGGCATTTTCACAGAATTTTCCAGGAGGCTCCAATGCTGTAAGAGCAAAGCTGGTGAGTCTACAAGTGCCTGTACTAGACATAGCTCCTCACCATACCAGGATAGGCTTTATGACTGAACATGGACATTGTATTTATTTTTAAAGAATGCAGAAGATGACACTGGAACAAATTGTGGATATTATTGACTCCACTTTACAAATGAGGAAACTGAGCCTCAGAAAGTTGGGCTTCTATAGCTTCTGTAAGATAGCAATGGAAGATGGGCTTCCATAACTTCTCTGCTTCTCCCATTTGGGCCACTTTGTAATGTTAAGATAATGACACAACATTATGTCATAATGCCTGGAATATCTCTACATCTGTATTATGTTAAATAAACAAGTATGAATTTAAAAACTTCTACCAAGATACAGTGACTACAGTGAATATCACTTCACACCCAGGAAGATGGCTATCATTAAAAAGACAGACAAATAAAAGTGGTTGGCAAGGATGTAGACAAACCAGAACCCCTGTATGCTGCTAATGGGAATGTATAATAGTACAACCACTTTGGAAAACAATTTGGCAATTCTTCAGAAAGTTAAACATAGAATTACTATATGATCCAGCAATTCCATTCCTAGATATATACCCAGCAGAAATGAAAACATGTGTCCACATAACAACTTGTACATGAATGTTCATAGCAGCATTCACAATAGCCAAAAAATTGAAATGACCCAAATGTCCTATCAGCAGAAGAATGGATACACAAAACACAGTATATCCATACAATGGGATACTATCGTCACAATAGTGAATAAAATACTGATTCTTGCTACAACATGGATAAACCAAAGTGAAGTAAGGCAGTCAGAAAAAGTATATACTATATGATACCATTTAGATGAAATGTCTAGAATAGTCGTATCTATGGACACCAAAAGTAGATTAGTGATACCTTTGATCAGAGGAGATAGAAGTGACTGCTGATGGGTACAGATAGCTACAGGGATTTTTTTGGGGAGGGGCGATGAAAATGTTCTGGAATTATAATGGTAATGATTGCACAACCTTGTGAATACACTGAAAACCACTGAACAGTATGTATACTTTCATTAAAGGGGTAAATTTTGTGGTATGTCAATTACATTTCAGTAAACAAAATAACACAAAACTTCTGGCAGGATAGTTATGCTGGTAAAAAATGAATATCAACACTACCTCAAGGACTTCTGGTTTTCAGTTAATGTTTTGGAAACATTTTTTTAGGTTGTTATGAAGACTCACAGACTCTTCACAGTCTGAATTTATCTTACTTACTTACCTAATCTTACTTACTTTTTCTTGTGCAGACTAGCATAATGTTTTACGGATGTCCTAGCCTTGGACACCTTTGGAGTCCTTCAAGTCAAAAGAAATTCATACAACTTTTAGGAGGGAAGTATTTCTGTCTTTTTCTTTCTCTTTCAGATAAGACAAAAGAGTTTTGGATGGTGAACACTTAGCTCTCAAACTGAAACAAAGCCGTGATGCAGTCAGGTCTGCTTTGTTTTTTGTTTTGCTTTTAGAGACAGTCTCACTGTGTTGCTCAGGCTAGTCTGAAACTCTTGGGCTCAAACAATCCTCCTGCCTCAGACTCCTGACCAGCTGGGACGACAGGCATGTGCCATGTGCCTGGCTTAGGTGGGTCTGTTTTGCAGTGGAAGATAGTACTGGACCTAATGCTTCAGGGAGGCAGCTTTTAAATCAATACAAGGACACAACTTTGTAACAGTTAGTTAGAACTAGCTGAGTTGTGGGCCATATGTGTTCCCCTCTCAGGGCTCATGGAGATAGGTGTCAAGCATTAAGAGGAGGTTGAACTGGCTGACTCTGAAGTTTTTATTAACTCTAAGAGGCTGTGATTTCAATTCTGTGGGACAACTATAGCTCTCATAGCAACAATCCTTTGTTCATTGAACTAATTACTTATATATTTGGGAATAATTTGGAATTGATTGGGAGGAAAGCAGGGGGGAAAAAAAGAAGAAGAACCAGATGCTCAAGAGAGAGGAAGTGATTTAAAATGGAACTTCTAGAACTGGGTGATGGAGTTCTGGATGCTTGGCAACATCTGCTGCCTACCTAACTGGCTGCATGCCATCTACCCTCTCTTGATCTCACTTTATTTCTAAAATATGATGTTGGGTTGGGATGACCTAGAAGGACTTTTTGGCTCTGAAAAATTCTATAATTAAAAAAGTGACTTCACCTTTTCATAGTAAGCCTTGCATCTGTCTTTCCCTCGCCTCTGATTAGCCTTTGCCTATTTTTAATTCCTTCTGTTGAAGAGACTACTTGCCATTGCATGGCCACTATATTTTTCTTGCCAATCTCGTCCTTCTTCCTGAATCTCCAGCCCTTTTTTCCTCAATGGTCTCTTGTCAATCCTACCTTTAACACTTTCTTGACTACTGTAGGGGCCTCTGTCTTTTGTTTCCTCATTAATCACTTTGCTTCATTCTTTTATATTGGTGTTAGCATATGTTGTTTTTGATGTCTCCTATTTTTCCAGTAAATCATAAGCTTTTTAGGAAAACAGCACTGTGTAAAGGAAGAACGCTTGAAATCAGAATCTTGAAATTCTTTTTCCAAAGTAATAGAGCTGATAATGTTGTTTGGCCTTTTCCAGTTTGTGAAGTGGGGATGATAATACCCAGCTCATAGGGTTACTGTGAGAATTAAATGAGACAGAATATAAAAGGATTTGGGTCACAGTGGTTTGTGATGGTATTGGTGACAGTGGTAAAAAAGTGGTCAGCATAGGCTGAAAGAACTCATGGTTGCTGTACTTTCAGGAATGACGTCATATACACACCTGGGACAGAGAGTTAATGATTGTTTTCACTTCTCAGTTCCTTTTCCAGATATAGTACGCCTCAGTGTCTGAAGGTAATTCCTCAGAGTGAGTTTAAATCTCTTTGTGGAAATTTGTCTTTTTCTTCTGTTTCTTTCTTTCTCAGTAAAAATAGAATAAATCATTCAAATCATTGGCAACTTTTGTTTACAACTCTTGGTCAGTCCTAGAGATTGGATTATTTCTTAATGATCTCTTCTTAGGGATAATTGATTTCACTTTCCTTAGCATTCTTCCTGGTGCTTATCTTCTAAACTTTTATGTGAGTCTTTTCCTTTCCTTGGTCTCCCATAGTAACATTCCTTCCAGGCTGTGGAACAGTTGTCAGGTAATAGGTCAAATGTATTAATAGGTAGGCCATATGGTTCACAGACACTTCGCTCTCAACATCTTGATAGAAGTTCTGGTGGTATGATTTTTAAAAAATTTAACTATAAAAGTATAAGAACCATCTGCTGTTATTTTTTGTATGTGATCCTGGTAAGTTATTAATTTTAGTTATGCTGCTCCTATGCAATTAGCACTGTTCTCTGTGGAGGTTTCAGGGTAAAGCTGGTATACTTTATTTTCAGTAGTAGTATGTGTGGAGTGTGTGTGTCTCATCCAGATTCCCTTCATAAATTGAAGCAAGTTTGCCTACATGCAGTTAGGTTTGGGGACTTATATGACTTCGGTTTTAGCTGGCAAAATGCTTTAATTGCAGTGGTCCATTTAATTGGTTGAGAATAGCCCACATATAAATTACTGTGGAGGAAATCAAATAGAATAATGTGACAGACAGTGATGCCAGAGTGGGGGTGAGGCTGCTTTAGCTAGGATCATGAAAGCCCTCAAAGGAGGAAAACATTTAGTCAAGTTCTGAAGGGTGATAAGGAGACAGCCAAATGAAGATTGTGGTGACCCAAATGAAGATCTTCAGTGAAATAATTTTGAGGGAAAGAAAGGGATAGTAGCAGAGGAGAATAAGCATGAGAGAGAGAGGAGCCCACTGGGCCACACTGTAGTGAGAGGGAGGAAAACGCAGGCAGCTGTGGGCAAAGAGGGTCTAGTGTAAGAATAATAGGAGTCATTCAGGCAAGGAGATGATATGTGACTTACAGTTTTAAGAAGCTCACTCTGGTTGCTAAGTGGAAATTGGGTTGTTAGGAGAAGGAATAGAGGTGGGGAGACCAGTCAGGTGGTTATATCTGTTGTGTAGAAGAGGTTGATGGAGAAATGCTAGACTGAGTTTGTGTGGTATGGATGGTAAGAAGTGATAGAATTTGGGATATATTTTGGATATAGAATCTATGGGATATACTAAATGTTTCTTTGGTTTTTAGTGAGAATAATCAGTTGACTGGTGGTACAGTTCTTACTCAGATATAGGAGAATTTGATGGTTCTTTTTTGGGTCAGTCAAGTTTGAGATGGCTAATGGACACCCACGTAGAAATGCCTAGAAGGCACATGAATCTGGAGGTTAGATGAGATATGAAGGCTGAAATATTCATTTAACTTACATGAAGTTCAAGAGTGTAGATAGAGAGGAGGCTGAAGTCTGAGTCCTGAATACACCATCATTTAGAAGTTTGAAAGGGACACCTGTGAAGTACAATGACAGAGGCAGCCCGAGAGGTTCAACAGAACCATGTGCCCCACACCTGAAAAGGAACAGTATCTCCTGAAGGAGTTGATTGGTGATGTCATCATTCAGTTTCAAGCATTGTACCAGTACCTATATTAAAATGTAGTTTGAAAAGTTTATTCCAAAACTGTAATGAACAAGCTGGACCCAGTGCCTGCCTACAGAAACCCTCAGCCTCAGTGGGATCAGAAATAGAGAGTCTTGTTTCCTTGGGGCCCATGGGGGAAGGATCTTTGTTCAAGCCTCAATCAGGATCTGTGAGGTTTTCATATCATCACTAAAGCAACAAAGAATAATTTGTAGGGTTTTTGTTGTTATTGTGGTAGGTGTTTGAGTTTGAGTCTCACTCTGTCATCTAGGCTGGAGTGCAGTGGCATGCTTATAGTCACTGCAACCTGAACCTGCTGGACTCTCCAAGCCTTGGCCCTCTAAGTAGCTCCAAGTAGCTGGGATTACAGGTGCATGCCATCAGACCCAGATAATTGTCTGTTTTATTATAGAGTTGAGGTCTTGCCATATTGCTCAGGCTGGTCTTGAACCCTTGGGCTCAGGCAGTCCTCTGCTTCCCAAAGTGCTGGGATTACAGGCATGAGCCACCACACCTGGCATTAAAAAAAGAGGTAATTGTATATACAGCTGGTTATGCCACAAGCCTGTTCTTTGAATATATTCAATAACTAAATTCTAATTAATCTCTTCTAAGACTTTAGGGTTCACCTACAATAAAAGTCTATAACTAAGTGCAGGAAGAGAACACAGAAAAATGTTTACATTATTAATGACTTAATGTGCTAATCCTGACAAGATGGGTCTCATAACACACCATTTTCTAAATTTTATCTTTTCTTAGTATTAATTTAGTCATAATGACTTGAAGGCAGCTTCCATTTGGGAGTTAACTCTAGGTTATGGAGAATTACTGTATTATCTTTGTCATTTGGTAAATCATATTATTTAAATGAAGAGAAGAGATTTCTTACTCTCTATCTCTCTTAAAGTGAAAGTATGATGCATTCCAATAAACATTTTAAATTGAAGGGCAGAACTGAGGAATTCTACTTTTTGTACCATGCACTATAATTTAATAGGTCATTTTGCCCATTGTATTAGATGCCTTTTCTCTAAAACCCAATGCAGGATCAAGCTGTAAACAAGAGGATTTATTGTGATGATTCTCATTAAGTTTGAAGAAATAGTGGATTTATTTTCAATTAAGCAAAGCTGCATTTTTATTCCAGAAGGCTCGATAGATGACAAATACTTAGGCAAACTCTGTGAATGTTTATTCTTACCTTTTGCCCTCCTGACATTTAGTTGAATTTTACAAATAGATAAAGCTAATGGAAATGTTGTGGGCTGGGAGCTGGCAATAGATTATGGTGGGGAATGTTCTCTTTGGTTATTCAACCAAATACTTGGTTCACTAGCTAAAGGAAATGGGAACAAACCATCCGGAAATGATCCCTTTCCATAATTTTAGCACAATGATTCTGCTTCTGCTGCTTTGCATAAAAACAAAATCTTATGGTACCCCTAAATTCTCCATTTTTCTAAGACCAAACTGGAAGTACACATTTACCTAGCCGGTTCAACCCCATTTTCAAAGATTAAAGGTCAAGGCATAGGATTTTACCTCAAGTCCAGCTTCACCCAAGTGATAAATGAATGAAATGTTAAGCCAGTATGACAGCTTTGTGCTTGCTTTGTGTGAAGGTTATGGGTTGTAACAAACCTTGCCTTTGGATCCCTCATGAGCTGTTATCTTTTCGAGGAGTCACACTGTCCTTGGGAGGTTCCTAGTATCCAGAGCTACTCCTAGGATGTGCAGAGGGTACACTTCTTCACAGAAGCCTTCGTTGTCCTCTCTGTCATCCCGTGTCTCATTAGTTTGCACCTAGGCATTTTGCATTTTCTGATGTGTTTGCTTTCTTGCTTATTAGCTATCTTCTTCACTTAATTGAATGATTCACAAGGGCAGTCTGGTTTTGTGATTTGTTCGGCATTGAGCCTGGCTCAGTATAAGCTCTCAGTAAAGATTGACTTAAATGAATGAATGTCAGCCTACATTTTTATCAAAGAAGTGTTTCAAATTTAAAACAATTTTTTTCACTCTCAGATTCTCAACATACAGCGCACGTACACACAATGATGTGTGGTTCACGCTGTAAAAATTCACTAGTCTTGGTTAGGAACTGTCTTAAAAACAGGGTTGGTGATTTAGTACCTATGGTTTAACTACTAATGTTAGTGCTTTTTGTTCCGAAACTTCTAATGTGTTTTCTCCACCCCTTTCTTTCTTCTGTCTTTCTTTTTTAGCAAGGGAAGCCATATGTCTTCGACAGAGTGCTACCTCCCAACACGACTCAAGAGCAGGTATACAATGCATGTGCAAAGCAAATTGTCAAAGGTAAGTGCTATGTTTTTATTTCCTCTTGTGCTTTTCAGAGTAATTGAAAACATTAAATGGTATTTGCAGCCTAGGAATCAATGTGCCTTGGCTGTAAGCAGAGGCCTGCTAATTGGAAACACTGAATTATGGCCTTGGCTCTGGCCCCGATTTGCTATGATGTCAGGCAAATTATTTAATCTCGCTATGCCTCCTTTCCAAGGCGATTTCTCTATGTCTTTTGCCACCTTTTAAATTCTATCACCCAAAAACTTAAAAGCAAGGTAAGCTATGGTCACACTGTGTCTGTAATGATTTTAAAATACTGCTATGCGAATAGAACCTCTTTTTTCCTTTGGAGGAGAAAATACTTATTCCTAATGCTCTAGTTGTACACCTTTGGTTGATTTATTTTGTGTTTTTTTTTTTTTTTTAATGAATATCTCTCAGAAAGAAGCCTTAAATGTGGAACATTCTTGCCATCAAGGAATTTTCTGCAGTGTCGTAAAATCATATTATTTTATTGGTTGCTGAGCTGGTCTTGCTACTCAGCATTCCTTAATTATACTTTCACCTAACCTGCTTTCAACCATCCCACCCAAATCCTGCCATTTGTTCCTCCAAATCGGTAGCCTCGAGCCTACATTTATGTCTTAGAGATCAGTCCTTTTTCTCTGGGACTGGCGCTGGCCCTGGAGGGTTTGTGTCAAAATAACAGCAGGGAGACAAGCAATTTACACATTGCTCTATGTTGCCCTTTCAAATCAGGGGCAGGTTGGAGCTTGTGTTGGCCGGGCCTGCCATCTGGACAGAGCTGGGGGGCATCTCCTGCTACTTTGCTTTTCATCATGAAATCCTGGCCTTCAAATTTGAATGCTATGGCAATTGTGCTTTCAAGTGTCTTAATACTGCCACCTGTATAGGTAGCTCTGGATTTAAAAAGCAGGAAGTAAAAACAAAACCACAAAATAAAAAAACCACTTTGTTGTTTTAGATCTGCTTGTTTTTAGAAGCTGAGCTGACTAACCTAACTATTTGAAATTCATGAAAATCAGCTCTGGGTACATCTGTTTGATTAATTCTGACCCTGGACACCTGCGTGGGAGACTCGTGTCAGTATGTAATGTTCCTTGCTGAGGTGTATGGTTATTCACATTCTTGTTGCAGACATCAATTAATTTTGAAGGTCTTCACAGTGAGATTATTATAGAAACCTGAAGAGAAAAAAGTATGCCTGAATTTGAGCTCTTTTCAAATTAATATGGACCTATATTGGGTGGTAATTAATTTTATCTTCTCTTCACTTTCATGCCTTTGCTTTTCTTTCTATCTAAGCATGCTTTCTCTCTATGCAGTATATCTTTCTTGGTTTGCTCCTAGTCAGCTCTGCTTCCTCTCTGTTATTGCACTCATTCACATTTTTATTAAAGTACAATTAATCACATATGTGCCAGAATTTCCTTCTTTTTCTCTCCCCCTTCATTATCAGAAGCAAATAGTATTTACCACATGCTGTGCTAAGCATGAGGGCCATTTAAATACATCCTGTCCTCACTAAGCTGACATAATTAGAAATGGATGCACTCCATTAAGAAAAAAATCCTGTGATTAACAGACTATAGTAATCTTAGAGTCTTTCCTCACTAGAGAAGTCTGGGCCCCTTTCAATGTTTGGATTTTTCTATAGTATGAAATGTCAAAAATGAGCAGTCCCTGGGGAGGTCTTGTGAAGATATGACCTAACTTTGGATAACTTGAGACACAGTCTATGGCGAGCCATAAAGAAAACCATTTGGAATAAAATCAGACTCTGCCATGATATGATAAACATAAACAAACATTTTTAGGGTACCATAAATAGAATGTGGTCACACTCATTTGGTAGCAATTAAGTACCTTGTTCTCCCTTAAAAATAAAATATTAAGGAGTAATGAAGACCTGATTGAACTTTTTTGTTTGTTTGTTTTGAGTTGGAGTCTTACTCTCGTTGCACAGGCTGGAGTGCAGTGGCATGCTCATGGCCACGGCAGCCTCCATCTGCTGGGCTTAGGCGATCTTTCCACCTTAGCTTTCCAAGTAGTTGGAACTACAGACACATGCACCACACCTGACTAGTTTTTGTAATTTCTTGTAGAGATGAGGTCTCACCAGTTTGCCCAGGCTAGTCTCAAACCCCCGGGCTCAGGCAATTCCCTTGCCTTGGTCTCCCAAAGTGCTGGGATTGCATGGTAAGCCACTGCACCCAGCCTGACTGAACTTTTTAAAATATCCACTGAGGCTAGTGTGAGAAGTGACTGTGTATTGCTGTGTTACCATGGTTAAACAGATATAAGAACAATCTCCTTGGAGTAGATTACTGAGTGTAACTGAGGTATCTCTTGCCATGAGGGGTCCTCTTTACATCAGGATTGGGAGGTGGTACTGTGGAGGGCTTTTTTCCTTGAAGGCAATAATTAAATCAGGTGACTTCTGAAGGTCACCGTGGTCCCCATGACTCATGCTAATGTAGTAGATTAGTGAGCTTTCATGTCTATCTAAATTCTAACGATTTGGAGCGTCTAGAAGGCTCCATTTAACTGGATAACTGTATTCTCTCTTTGTTTTTTTCATTCCCTACAACTTTACTGGATTAAAAAAAAAACTTCAAATTTTAGTTTGTAGAGTCCTGGCATCTCCCACACTCCCATCTTTGTCTGGTGTGTGTTTTTCAAAATGTTGTCTAAAAAAACATATAGAATTCTCTTCAATTTCTTCTAAAAGAGGTTGTAGGGTCTGTCACAACCAGCATGGTAAATAGGAAGACTGCTGTGAACACCTAGGAATTAAACACCATGGTTACTGGATGCTATTGTTGAAGTCCTGGTGACTATATCCCAACCTACAGAAGCCACTCCAGGCATTTGCTTTCCGAATTAACTATATGTGGGTTATCCTGATGCTGGAGAAGGGGGTATCTTGTTTTCCAGTTCTGATTTCTTTAAACATCATTCATTCAGCTGTTTCTTTTAATTATTTATGTGATGATTGCCATGTGTTGAGCATTGCTAGGGACCGGAGTCACCAAGATATGTAAGACTGTCTGCAAGGAGCTTTGGGTACAGGGAAAGAGACAGGTGCACACATAGTCATCATGCACACAGGCATTAGGTGCCTTAAGATGGGTGTGTGCAAAATGCTACAGGAGCACAGAAGAATGTCACTTTATGTAGATTCTGGTGGGTGGGGAGATGGAGTGGAGAACTGAGGCAGGCTTTGGGAAAGGTTGGGTCCTGAGGACTATCACAGGGCAGGGCTGTAGAAGTGGAGGGAATAGCAAAAGTAAAAACAGAAAGACACAAATTTTGTTTGGGCAGCTTGAAGTGGTACAGGGTGCAGAGTGACGTGACGGGGATGAGGCGGCAAAAGTTAGGCTGGGGCAGTGTGATGGAAATTGATCGACTTCATCCTGTAGGCAGTGTGGACCCCATGAAGAGTGTTAAGTTTAGGATGATATTACCAGATTTATTATATTATTATATGGGACTCATAAGAAGAACAATATTTTCTAGCTGCTCTTTATCAGGTGCCATCTATCTACTTTACATATGTTGTTGCATTTTAAATCGTAACAACTTTATGAAGGGTGAGTATTATTCTTCTCAGTGTTCAAAAGAGGAATTTGAGGCTCAGAGAGGCAAAGTAACTTAGCCAGGTCAGTCCAGGAGCAGTGGGGCTGGGACTTGAGCCTGGGTTTGTTTAACTGGCTTATATTCTTCTGCACCACACTGCCTCGTCTTCTCTTTTCTGGTGGGCTATGATGAGCATTTGATCACAATTATTTTATAAGTTGTTCCTTTCCTTGTTTTCTTTTTAAAATTTTTATGTTTTATTTTTTGAGTCAGGGTCTCACTCTGTTGCTCAGGCCGGACCTCTTGGGCTCAGGTGATCCTTCCATCTTAGCATCCCAAATAGCTGTGACTATAAGTGTGTGCCACCATGCCCAACTAGTTTTTTGATTTTTAATTTTTTTTGTAGAGATAAGATTTCACTATATTGCTCTGACTGGTCTCAAACTCATGGGCTCAAGCAATCCACCTGCCTAGGCCTTCCAAAGTGCTGGGATTACAGGTGTGAGCCTCCACACCTGACTTTCTTTTTCTTTTAGAGACAGGGTCTTGGTCTGTGGCCTATGCTGGGGTATAGTAGCATGGTCACGTCTCATTGCAGCCTTGAACTCCTGGGCTCAGGTGATCCTTCCGCCTCAACCTCTTGAGTAGCTAGGACTATGGGGATGTGCCACCCAATGCCTGGTTAGTATTTTTATTTTTTCTAGAGATGAGTCCTCGCTATGTTTCCCAGGCTGGTCTTGATCTCCTGGCCTCAGGTGATCCTCTTGCCTCGGCCTCCCAAAGCGCTGGGATTACAGGTGTGAGTCACCTTGCCTGGCTGAGTTGTTCCTTTTCTATTAGGTCATATGGACTATTAACTAAGCATGGCAGAAGATAGGGATAGGGATGGGGTGGGAGGAGAGTAGAGGAGGGCGAGAGAGAGAGGATAGAGATCTTGGTTTCTGGCTTTGTGGTGGCTCTGGCGATCTGCCAATAATGAGACACGTTTGATCCTGAAGACAGCGTGCCTCTGCCTGGCACAGTGACTGCCTGTCATCCGCAAAAAAGCTGTCATTTCACTGCCTGCTCTGGAAGGCTAATGTGTAGGTATGATCGTGTGTTCCCCAAATTCTTGCTCTTCTGCGCCAGCGAGACCTGAACTCAGAACTGAGCCGACGAGTATCCTGGGCACCCACTCCTGTCTTCCCTCCTCCCTGGGGAGTTGGAAGGGCTCTGGGCACCTGCAGGGGAAGCTCCCACTAGGGTTCGCGGACGGCGGGCGGGATGGATTGGCGCTGTGACTGTGGGCGGGCGGGCTGTGGTGCGAGCGGAGGTCACATCACGCCAGACACCGTCACAAAGAGAGGTTCTGTCTGGCTGAGCGCGGCCGACGTGTAGAAATCGTCGTTCTGTTTCTGCAGAGACTCTAAAACAAATGCATCCCACGGGCCCAGGAACTGTCATGCGATGTGCTGAAAGTGCCTTTTGTGGGCCGTCACCGAGGGCGTCAGTGGGATGGTGGTGGGGCCCCGCCCGGGGCTGGGCACGGTGGAGGCTCCTGCAGCGCCCTCTGCCGCCTGTCACCTAAATGCACTGGACTTCGGCTCCACTTCGCCTCCCTGCCTCCGCTCATTACTAAAAATAAAACACAGGAGGAACAAACAAACACAGCCCCCACCCCCCCCACCCCGAGCCTGGAGCTTGGAAGGAAATAGAGAACACTGACTTCAAAGAGCCTGCAATTTTCTTTTTAAATTACCGTCTAGTTCAGGATCGAGTCAACAGAGGGCGACATCGGCTCTATTCAACCTTGGGCGCTGGAGAGAGGTTCTCCAGCGATGAATTAATTGTAAAGTGATTGTAAATACTTTCAAGGCCAAGTGGAGTTGGTTCTAGTGGGGTTTTTATGTATTTTCTTTTTCTTACACACAAAGAAAGAGAAATGGTGCTCAGTGTTGGACTAGCAGGGAGAATCAGGAATTTTCCAAGTCTGTCCCTATAGGCCCCACAGCTCCTTAGTCCAAAACAAGTGATGTCCTTGACAGGCTCATACGCTTGACCCAGTCCTTAACTGCAGGAGTTTCATGATTAACGGAGAGCTAGGATAGTGCATTCTGCTTAGTGAGAATGAACGCAGAGAGGCAGACTTGGCCTGGGGGCCTCAGGTGTGGCCTAATTCAGGAGGAAGCTGGTGCTAGGCTTTCTCTTGTCATCAGGGCCTGGACTCTGAACTGAGTTTCTTTTAGAGTGTGGCAGGTTGCTCAGAGCCACTTCTCTGAGGTCTGCTGCACCCTTGAGCACTTGCAGGATGAGGAGTCGGGCTGTCCGGATCCTTGAACTTGGCGTCCTTAGTGCTGTTTTAGCCCCTAGGCTAGTGGGTCACAGAGTGCTTTACACACATGGGCTTAACATAAAGGAAGGCCCTTTCACTTTGGGGAGAGATACTTAATTTTTAAGAAATAGAACCCTTAGTACTGTGATTGTGACCGGCATTCTATTGTCTGGAGTTATGTTAAGAATATGGACTTTCAAAAGCACAACCCAAAAGCGGAACGCTTTCTTTTGGATCCCTCAAATATCAGATTAATGGTGGCATATAGGCACTGTGCTCTGGCTGCAGGAATATTCTCTCTGAGCAAGTTGGCATTTTCGTGAAAACTGAAGCTTGAACCTCCAACCCTACACTCTCTTCTTTACATTTCTGCTTCCCACTGTTACCAGGGAAACCATTACCAGAAGTCTGATCTGTTGAACATTCTCTCTCCCCCGCCATTCTCCTCCTTTCTCTCTCTCCCCTTCGTTCCCCTTCTCTCTCTTTTTCAGTATAGCTTAATGCAAACTCTTGAGGACTGCTAAGATTAAAAAAAAAATTCTGTGGCCTTTCTCTTTTTTTAAGCTTCCTAAAGGAAAATTCTGTGTTCTCTTCTTACACTAGTTCATACTTCAACAACCTCAGGTCAGTCAAATGTAAGTGTATATTAAAATTTTGTTATGGAAAACTCAGTGAAGCAAAACAAAAACAAACCAGTATCATAAAATTCAGAGAGAACTCTCCCCTCGCCAAAAATCTATTTAGGGCATGAACTAGATGGTGTTGATTACCTGGCTTAATTTATTATTATTTTTTGAGTTGGAGAATCACTCTGTCGCCCAGACTGGAGTGCAGTGGCTGCTCCCGGCCACCGCAGCCTCAACCTGCTGGGCTCCGGTGATCCTTCTGCCTCAGCCTTCCAAGTAACTGGAACTACAGGCGTGCGCGACCACATCCGGCTGATTTTTTGATTTATTGTAGAGATGAGGTCTCGCCAATTTGTCCAGATGGGTCTCGAACCCACGGGCTCGGGCAATCCACTCACCTCAGCCTCCCAAAGTGCGGGATTACAGGCTGAGCAGGATACCTCAGTAGGGACTCCTCTCCCTGCCTCCACCTTACACAAGTGAAGACTACTTCCCCTTATGCAGAATGGTGGATCAAGGATATTAACGATGCATTGGTCCCCTTTTGATGATGTTTGCAAGAATGAAGGAGGAAAGCAGGAGGGAAATGAGTACTAAATATATTTTAATCACCTCTGCCTCTTAGGAAGAATTTCCACAGATTATCTGCAGCTCTTCAGCAAAAAGCAGCCTCTACCCTCACACCTCCCCTCGCCCCTGTGTGATGTGGCACCGACCTGCAGTATGGAGGGGTTTGCACAGTGCACCTATTGTGTAATTAAAAGAAATTCCTGATCCTGAGGGGCTTGGGCTGGCTCGCTAGCAGTCACTGCAGACATAGAGGCATTAAATTGAAGTCAAGGCCTACCTGGTCTCTGGGGTGATTGCATTGTCACTGAGGGGCTCAGTTTACTGAGTGGGATGCTGTTCCCTTCCCCCAGCTCTGGACTGAAGGAGTTCTGGTGGGGCGGAGCTTTCAGGAGATGCCTCTCCAAGGAGCCAAGGAGCTGGCCTGGGCTAACATTTAAACTGACAGCAAATCAAATCTTCAGGAAATAAATTTTATTCTTCACCTCACTCCAGAAACTTAGGGCATGGATAATGTTCTTTTCTCCTCAACTGATCTCAAGAGATCAACTTTACAGAAGAAAACTCAAGTATCTTAATACTAAAAAAAGTTTTCCTCTCGACATCTTAATTTTGATGTCACTGGGAGAAAGTATGTCTGCCTCCTTCTTCATTAATGCATTCTGTGAAATGTGGGTCCATTTCTTTCTATTTGTAGAACGGCGGAGGCCTGCGTTTCTGCTCTTATCTCACAATTCTGCTTAAAATGCTCATGGAGTTGAAATATATCATTTGTGTGAAAAATGAGGTGGGCCATTTGGAAAATGTAATTTTAAGATATGCAACCTACACCAGCATGTGATCAGAGTAATGAGTTAATTTTAATTTCTTTTTCTTGTTCGCAGATGTCCTTGAAGGTTATAATGGGACGATTTTCGCATATGGACAGACTTCATCAGGAAAAACCCACACCATGGAGGTAAGATCGCAGCCTGCTGTGATGTCATTTTCTGAAACGACTGAATGGAACTGGTGCTGCCAGAAAACTTGAGATGCATGTGGCTTTTTTTTTTACTAGGCAATAGAGATGTTTGTGTTTTGCCAATTGATTATGTCTTTGAGTTTTAAGTCTCAGGAGTTCACTATTTAAAAAATCTCTTTGTTGATAGCTCTGTTAACATGGTAATGATAAATTCTATTTAAAAATAGTCATAGTCTGGGCGCAGTGGCTAACACATGTAATCCCAGCACTTTGGGAGGCCAAGGCGAGAGGATTTCCTGAGCCCAGGAGTTTGAGACCAGCCTGGACAACATGGTGAGACCTCATCTCTACAATGAATCAATTAACTGGGCATGATAACACATGCTTGTAGTCTCTGTTACTTGGAAGGCTGAGGCAGAAGGATCACCTGAGCCCAGGAGGTCAAGGCTGCAGTAGCCATGATGATGCCACTGCACTCCAGCCTGGGTGACAGACTGAGATTCCTCAACTAAAAAACAAAAAAATCACCACTACGCTAAACAGTGAAGTCAACATCCCATGGACTCCAGCCCAATCTAGCTGGGATAACCTGTGGGGAAAATCGTTTACCCTGACAAACACCTCAGGGAGGTGAATTTCCTTAGAATAAATAAAAAATTATAGGTCTGAGATTTTTAACAGTTGGTTTGTGGACCAAATTCAACTCATGGACATGTCTTTGTTCAGCTTACACAATGATTTGTTTTTGTTTTTTAAATTGTAGGCAATGTTTAAAATGGGATGATTTAAGCCGGGCTTGGTGGCTCAGCCTGTAATCCCGCGTTTTGGGAGGCTGAGGTGAGTGGATTGCCTGAGCCCGCGGGTTCGAGACCTGTCTGGGCAACTTGATGAGACCTCATCTCTACAATAAATCAAAAAATTAGCCGGGCGTGGTAGCGCGCGCCTGTATTTCCAGCTACTTGGAAGGCTGAGGCGGAAGGATCGCCAGAGCCCAGCAGGTCGAGGCTGCGATGGCCAAGAGCGGCCACTGCACTCCAGTCTGGGTGATAGAGTGAGACTCCAACTCAAAAATAAATAAATAAATAAAAAAGGGATGATTTCACACAATTCTAGTTTGCCATCTTAGTTTGAACATTCTGAAGATCTAGCAACACTGGGTGGATATCACCATAATGTAAAATTCCATTTTCACTATTTACTTCGTTGTCTTTGTCACCTTTTTATTAACATCTCCTGTCACCTAGGAGAGGCTTGATAAAATATATGTTAATATTTGTTAAGATGGTACTGCTGGTCCTGGCCATCTCGTGTGTATGGGGCCGGGTGTGTGTGTGTGTGTGTGTGTGTGTGTGTGAATATGAACATATGTTCAGCTTCCTTCCTCATTAACTTACATACCTGGTCCCTGTAGGCACTTGAGGGTGTGACCCCAGCTCAAATTGTTAGTTGTGGAGCTTTGTGGCTTCAGGCTGTCTTCCAAACAAGGCATGTCTGCAGACAAAATTAGACCCCTTTACCTTCTCTTTTCCTTCTTTTTATCACCACTCCTGTAAGGCCTTCAGGGCCTGATAATTTTTCCAAAGGTTAGGTCCACCTGACAGGTGAGGAGAGGTGGAGAGAGTGGTTATTATAAGAAACTGCACAGAGGAAGTTTGGGGAATTCAGCAGCAGGGTAAGATGAATCCTTAATCCTTCAAGCTAAGGTTTTTTCATTTACAATGCTCTCCTGGGAATGTCACTGAGAGGGCTGCTGCAGAATCGGTTTAGCTTATGAATCATTCCTATTGAAGAGGAGATTTCAGAGGCAAGAGGCTAAAACCCTCAGGGCGCTAATGTTCTCCTCACACCGATTTCAAGTGCTGGGTTCACCGCTGGGGGTTCGTCTCCGGGGAATCTCATTTCTGTGGTGTGGACTCTCTTTCACCCATTTTGCTGAAGACAAAGTGGTTCAGAGACTGCACAGATTGAAGGAAGCACAAGGTTTATTTGTCACCTCCTCTGAACTGAGCAGGGCTTTTCCCGACACAGGAGCTGATCTAGGCACATCGCCTGCGCCTCTAACACCCTACCTACAGCAACCCATCCTGGAAACACAAGCCCTGTGGTTCCCAGGCTCCTGCCCCAGCCCCAGCCCCTTCCCTTCCTTTCTCTCACTGGGCCCCAGACCCTTGACCTTTGAAGTACTAAAAGAGTTGCAGTTACTCACTTCTGGGTCCCACCCATTCCAGTAGCTGTGAACAAAAACTCCTTTCCTAGGTCATAAGGCACATGAGAGAGATATGGTGTCTGCTGAGGAATTCGGTCAGTCTTAAGGTTTTGGGAAAATTCCCAAACTATATACAAAACCAAAAACCCCCCACAGCTCTCAGTATTTAAAATCCCCCAAACTCTTAGGGAATGCTTACAAGAATGACCTCTCATATTTGGGATTAATTCATTCTTTGGGAAATATAAGGTATTTGCTGAATGTCAGAACTTAAAACTGTAAGACACCAAGAGAGAGACCACTCTGCAGTATAAAATCTTATTTTGGGAGGAGAGTAGATGACTGTAGGGTGACAGCAAAGAGCTATGCCCACCCTTTTAAAACAAATGTGGGAGATATTTTGTTAAATTACAGGTTCCTGGGCCCTCTGTGCCTTACATCATAAACTCCATGATGCCTGCCCAAAGAGGAGTCAAGGAGGGGGACCGAAAGGGACCTGGATTCTGTACAGGTCTCACCTCCAGTTGCCTACATGCTGTCGCTTCTTTGTCCTTGCCAGTTTTGAAAGGTTGATTGTAACAAGTTGCTTTTCTTTGTTGTGTCTTTTGAAGATCACATACTTGTGCCTACAGTTGGAAGGAGTTGGTGTGGATATGAGTTTTTTTCCTAGTGCCATCCACCCCCCTCTTAATCGGGTTCTTTCTGCAGGGTAATTATAGATTGGAGAAAAGGTAGGGGATATTTTAAGAGGAAAGCAGAGGAAAGGAAGAGCCCCAAGCTGAAGTCATAGAGACTGTAGGAGACCAAGAAATCCAGGGCCCTGGAATGCAATTAAATAAAAAAATCCCTGCAGGCTCTGTGTCTTCTGAAAGGAGGATTTTATATATTCAGAATTACATATTATGATCTTCCAAAGGCTTTCTGAAGGGGATGTTAACTCCCTGAGTGGACAGAGCGGTCACATTTTAAAGCTGTTTTTCATTTTAATCCCCCATTTTTGGCCTGACATCCAGTGGTGATTCCATTACCTTCTATTGAGGGGAACAAACCGATAAGCCTACATGAAATTGGAAAGATTAGCTTCTCAAGATGGAGCGTTTAAGGTGGATTTTCAGTAAAAATATGAATCACTGGACAGTGTTGGCGCTAAGCTTGGTAGACACCAACATGCACAAGCCCTTGGCTGTGTGCAGCCCATCCCCAGGTTGGCACTGGGGAAGACACTGGGGGTGCTGGCTGCAGCTGGGGAAGAAGGGACAGTCCTTTTGTTCAGTGTGTGATGCTGGGAAGGGCTTCTCTTGGCCTCCTGTCCTACTTTGTGATCCTCTTCTGCACACTGATAAAGATAAATGGAGAGATCCCGTGTTTTTTCCTCTGCCCGAAGGGATACCTGGAGGCCATCTGAATGGTACAGGTCCTCGCTGCCAAGCCAAGCCTGCCAAGTGATTTTGACCAAGTCCATCTGGGCACATGGTGCTCACGGACTGACGGGCTGCCTGCTTTCCCATCTTAGAGTTTCAGGAAACTCTGTCCCCCTTGAGAGGTCCGGGAGGCAACTGGGGCTAGAACAAAGAGAGCCTTGTTTAGCGGCCAGTAGACTAGGTTGTTTCATCTTTCATACGTGCTCCTTGAAGGTCACATTCGGTGGGAAACGTTTTTGAAGAGAATTATACAGAATGCAATTATAAAATGTTTCTCCTTTGGTTTTCTGAAAGAAACAAGGTGGTGAAGCAGCACATTTTTTTCTCAAGTTCATCCCTGATCCTCCAGCCAAAATACACCTTCACTGTTCTCAAAAAGGCACTGTTCTTTCTCCATTCCTGCGCTCTGTTCCTCCTACTCACCTTCTCTGCCTTCCTCCTCTCTGCCCATCCCTGATCTTACTCATCCCTCCAGATTTGGTGTCCTTCAAGGAAGTCAGACCCTAGGACCTCAGCTGGGACTTTTCTTTGAGTTTCTATAGCTCTCAGTTTCCTTACCACTTTTTATTTCCTGGGGTGACTATGCATTGTGTTTCTGTGCTATGCCTCCCATTTGCAAGGTAATCAGTGTAGAAGCAGTGAATGAAGACCTTTAGGGAACCCCCCTGCCTTGTGTACACACACGGTCTCTCTCTCCCATGCTCCCTTTCTCTCTCATACACATACTACACACACACATGGATACCCCACATATATCACGCCCCTACACAGAGGCATACCGTATCTCCTCACATACACACCACACACACAATACTCACATATACATCGCACACACAACCACGCACGCACATACTCACATACACACACATATATCACACAGACACAGATACCACTCACATGCATTTATAGTACACACATACCAAAGAACACCACACATATACACAGACACACTCTCACCCACAACTCCCCCAATATGCACACCACAGCACACACACCATGCCACACATATATACCCCACATATATCATCTCCCCCATAGACACACCACGCACATATTTACACACCACACACAGACACACACATACCACACATATCACACATATACATGTACTCCATATAACACCACACACACACACACACACACACACACACTATTGGGTATGCAAGCTAGGTCAAGCATCACAACCCCTAAGCCTATAGTAGATTTGAGTATCTCTTCTGTCTCTGTGGGGATGGAAGGCATTATGATGAGAACATTTACTTCTGTCTCATTGATTTGTGGTGAGGGCTTCAGGGAGACAAAGAAGGGAGTGCCCCAGATTCATCCCTGGTTCTTATCCTGAAAAATCCAAACAAAGGGATGTCAGCACTTGGATAAGCCAAGAATCAACTGGAAAACAAATCTGTTCAAATGGAATGTATCTAGGAAGCAGATTTGAGTCACTTATAAATGATTTTTGGATTACCAATCATTCTTCCCTGGCTGTGGACCACTGAGGAGAAGCTAAAGGGTCATTGTGAATTATTAAAGAGTTCTGGAGGGTTTGGTTAGGGAGGTCTTTACACTAGCTGAGTGGAGTCTTGACATTTGACCAGATGGAGGTCTGTGTTTTCACTATAGGTATTGTTTCTACCAACAATCTCCACAGTCCAGGTGTGCAAAGGAGGATTTTTTAATGCCAGGTGTTTTGTAGCCTGTATTTAGTGCTGAGGTTCATGTGAGTTCTTGCTTTTGAACTCAGATCTTGACTTGAAAGTCACTTTAAGAGAGACACTAAGTGGTGAAACCCTGAAGAGACAAAAGGAAGTAATTGAGGGAAAACAAAGCAGATCTTCCAGGTACTGGGCAGGTGTAGAACAAGGATGAGTCTAAATTGTAGAGCTTGGTGAACGTCCCTGGAAGACTAAAGAGCAAACTGGGGTTTGTGCTTTTCTTCCAATTCCATTTGTTCCTAGAGTATTATAACTTCCTGAAGGTCTGGAAATATTCTGGGCATACAATTGCTTGTGATCACTTTAGACCTGCAGACTGTATGTCTGTGCAGTGATGGATTGTTTAACACATGCACGACAACTTCCGTGCTCATTTGACTGTGGGCTTATTTGAAGACTCTCTGGAGGTTGAGTGTTGCTTTAAATACTTCTGGAACTCTTCTTTAGGAATTGCTGTCAGAGCCTATGGAATCTCTTTTAGAAAGTCTTCAGAGGTGGCAAATTCTGGACCTTAAAATGGATTTAGAATAGTTCAAATAGCAGAAGGATTGATCTATCCCCTTGCCCCTTAGGTAAAATGAATAGAAATGGGAAAAAGGGGGAAATAAGAATATCTTAAAAGTGGTTCTAAGTATTAGAAACGGCCAAAAATTATTTGGAACAATTCAGGCTGAGAATGACAGATTTTAAAAAGAAATTGATCAAATAGATTTTCTTGATTGGTCTGTAAAATGATACTGAAGGTTTTTCAGAATAAGGTTCTTCGGTATTTTGGAGCAGTGATGACATTAGTGAGAATATATCTATCAGTTCTCAAGGTGATTTCATTGAAGATTACTTGGACTCTCAGGTTCTGGTCAGTTTATAGATACTCATACACAAAACCCATATATTCTCATTTCCTGCTCCTTCCCTCCTCTTTCTCACTCTACTCTAGCCACATAGACACAGATGTGCTGCCTTGAGTGGCAGCAGGAGGGAATACTGTGGGGCCCTAGATCCTGGCAGAACAAGTACTCCCCTGCTGGGTAAAAAGCCCAACACATTGAGTTATTCTGTCAACTTTGGGTCTGTTGGCAAATCAGGAAGATCCCCAGGGGAGCCAGCAGGCTACCCATGGGCGCGCCCTGTTCCACCAGATTGTGTTTAAGAAACCCAGGGATGGTCCCTTCTCTCTCTCTCATGTTTTGTACCACTCTTTAATTGCCTGTGTTTGTGTTTTTCACCTACTAGGGGAAGCTGCACGACCCTCAACTCATGGGGATCATCCCAAGGATTGCCCATGATATCTTTGACCATATCTACTCCATGGATGAAAACCTGGAGTTTCACATCAAGGTAAGTGTTATTGACCAAGTTTCTAGAGAATACACTGGACCTCGAGTCATGTTTCTTATCCTTCCTCCTTTTATATTGATGTAGCAGATGATATTATCTAATTTAAATGACACTTCTGTGAAAACAAAGCTCTGTTGTTTAGTGACTTAAGCTAATACTTAGCTATCTGGATGGTTTGCTTGAAATATCAAGATAATAAAAGTAAAGTCCTCTTTAGAATGGAATCATCTTGATAGTTGCCTGATTCTACCCTTTACCCTGTGGATATAGCTGAAAAATGTCTGTTCTTGGGTTAGGACAGCATTTCCCAAAGTGTGTGTTTCATAGAGCACAGTCGCTTATGGTATTGGTGGTGGGCTACCAGAAGAAAGGTATATGTGTTCATATAAGCTGGGAAAGTATTTTGTTAAACAATGTTAAGTTTATCACAAGTTATTTGTTTAATTTAATTTGTTTATTTGTTTATTTTTTTAGAGACAGGGTCTTTCTCTGTCACCCAAGCTGGAGTGCAGTGGCATAATCACAGCTCACTACAGCCTCAAACTCTTAGGCTACAGTGAGCCTCCTGCCTCAGCCTCTCAAGTAGCTAGGACTACAGGCACAAGCTACCACACCTGGCTAATATTTTAATTTTCTGTAGAGGTAGGTTCTCTGTGTTGCCCAAGGTGGTCTTGAAAACCTGGCTTGAAGCTGTCCTCCTTCCTCAGCCTCCCAAAGTGCTGGAATTACAGGAGTGAGCCAGTGCACCCGACCAACCAATTTATCACATGTTTAAATATGCTATTGTGCAATGTGACTCTCTAAAGGGGGCGTGCATATATCCATATTTCCTAGCTTATTTGACTGTGGACACATTCCCCCCCCACCCCCCGAACTATGACAGACCAGTATTTGAGGAACATATTCTGAGAAATATTGGAGAAGGGAACTTTTCTCTCCTTTTTCTCCTTGTCCTTGTATTTTGTTTTCTGTTTTAAGTCAGAACCTCTGTTCTGGCTTAAATCCGAATTGAAATAAAGGGCTGAGCATGGTGGCTCATGCCTGTAATCCCAGAACTTTGGAAGGCTGAGGCAGGAAGATTGCTTGAGCCCATAGGTTTGAGACGAACCTGGGCAACATAGTGAGACCTCTGCTCTACAAATAACCAAAAAATAAACCAGCTGTGGTGATGTGTGCCTGTAGTCCCAGCTATTTAGGAGGCTGAGGTGTGAGGATCGCCTGAGCACAGCAGGTTGAGGCTGTGGTGAGCCATTATTGCGCCACTGCACTCCCGTCTGGGTGACAGAGTAAGATCCCAACTTGAAAAAAGAAAGAAACAGAGAGACAGAAAGATTGATTTCTACTCTCACTGTAGCTGTTAGATCATAAAATTTGGTAGGTATTAGGGGCTTATTTATTGGAACTCCTTTGTTGACACATGACAGAAAGTCACTTGTCTAAGCAAATAGAGGATGTTGTTAGAAGATGCAAGATCCAACAGCAGGCATTTTTGGGGGTGGGCGGGTGTGTGGAGAGAAGGAAATCCAAGTCCTACTTTTCTTTCTTTTTTAAACTTTTTAAAAAATTGAGATATAGTTCACATACCATAAAATTCATCTTTTTAAAGCATACAGTCAGTGGTTTTTAGTATATTTCCAAAATTATACAATCATGATCGTTATCTAATTCCAGAGCATTTCGTCACCTCCCAGAAAACCACACACCCATGACAGCCCCTACTTTTCTGCCCTCTTTACTTTTTAACTTTTTCCTCTTGTTTCAGACCAACTTTCTCTCTTTTGTTTGAGGGGGTTGGGGCTTGACAACATGGCAGCTGCTTCTTCACATTCCTTTTTTTCAATTCCAAACTCCTTTGGGAAGAGGCCCATTGGTCCATTCTGCGGGAGGTGCCTCCCTGCCTCATTAACTGTGTCCAGGATGCACACACTCCATGGTGACTGGAGAGGAGGGGGTTGATTCTAAGAAAACTCAACTGAGCGGATCAGCCAAGAACTTTCCCTTCAGGCTGGGAGCTCAATGCAAAAGGCCCATCGATTTAGCGATGAGGAAACCAAAATTCAAAGATGCAGAGTTTGATGGCCCAGCTTACACTAGGCATTGGCAGAGCTATGAACAGACCCTCGGGTCTGACCAACCCCACATTGCAGGACTTTTCCCATTATATTAAAGGTCTCCCCTTCCTATTGTGTACCTTTCCCAAATAATATGAAAAGAAGGCAACAACTGTTTTCCCAATTATAAATTACATCTAGCAAATCACTTTTCCTTGCAGTTCCTTTTGTTGGCTAAAGCTCGCTTCTCCTTCTTGCCAAGGTTCTTTATATCTGAGGATACAGAAGCTTGTTGCTTTGATGAGATCAAGATTTAGGAGCTTAGTGCTTCTTTAAGGCTGTTTGCATTTAAATAGCTTAAACTACTGCAGGGTTCTTATGTGATAATCTGGGAATAAGATGTTAAACCAATTACTGCCCTCAAAATAGGGTCTTGTGTTAGAATCTTATTAAGATAAAAACAGCCCTAGCATGAAGTGGGGGGAGGAGAGGAACAACACTTTCTAAGTCTCTAGGGCTGAATTTCACAGTCCAGGTTCCTGTTTTGCATTTGTAGTTATGCTTACTTGTTTTATAAATAATAATCGTAAGTGGGCAAGTTAGTTGCTGACTACTTTGTATTTTGGACTGAGTAGTGACAGGTTAAATCAAGAAAAAGAGAGCTAATTAAAGCAATATTGAAAATCTGCTCCTTAAAATGAGTCCCAGAGAAGTCTTAAACATTATTTCTGAACATATTATTTCTTAATGTCAAACAATGCCTACTTATTTTTTTCTGCCTGCTTGTACAAAGTGTTTGAAATGACAGAATAACAAAATCACCCTCCCCCGCTGCACCAAAAGCAGAAATTAATAAATCAGAATTCTGTTTCTACTTAAATGTGAGTAGAATCCTAATTGTCAGTTTGCCAATATCTAGTTTGTGATTGCTTTTTACATGTAATTAATTTTCTCTGTAATCCATGGAAATAAGGCCACATGTTTAAGATCTCAAAAATAACAGAAAAGTCTTAGTGAAAATCAGACAATTCTGAAATAAATAGAATGGGCAGAGTCACAGTTGAGTTGGCTATAGGAAGGGCTGGGTTAGATATGTCTAGGGATGGAGGCCAAACAGACCCATAAGGATTTAGGCATCAGGGAGTGTGGCTTCATGAAAGATGAGAGAGAGCTGTAGGTGGTGAATCTTTTTTTTTTTTTTTTTTGAGTTGGAGTCTCACTCCGTCGCCTAGACTGGAGTGCGGTGGCTGCTCCCGGCCACCACAGCCTCCACCTGCTGGGCTCCGGCGATCCTTCCGCCTCAGCCTTCCAAGTAGCCGGAACTACAGGCATGTGCTACTACACCCGGCTAATTTTTGATTTATTGTAGAGATGAGGTCTCACCAAGTTGCCCAGGCGGGTCTCGAACAATCCACTCACCTCAGCATCCCAAAGCACGGGATTACAGGCTGAACCACCGAGCCTGGCTGTGAATCCTTTTAATGTCATAGGTGTGTCTACATTCATGAGAAATGGGGCTCCATGACAGGGGAGTTTGGCAGATGTTCAAATAGGCAGATGTTGTTAGGGATACAGGCAACCAGGAGGGAATGCCCAGCAACGGATTCCAAGGTTCAAAGTCAGGACCCCAAATCTCAGAGCAGCTGGGAAGTCAGCTGGTTCCAAACTGAGGTATATAAAAGATATGAATGAGTTTGATTGGGACCAGTACCGGGTTAGGGAGTCTTTACTTCCCCCTAGTTAAAGGTAGAGACTGATTGAGGGCTGGGATGTGGGGGTGATGTTTCACCTGTGTAGTCACATCCCAGCTTTACAACTCTTCCTTTGTTTAGATTTCAACAACACAAATAAACATAGGAGAGAGAAGTTTATCTGAGAGGGCAGATGTAAATAGAGTGCAGAATCCTAAAGGAAATTTTTGACATCATAAAGCCTAGTGGCTTCATGTGACAGATGCAAAAATTGAGGCCTAAAGTCTTGGTTATGTGTGAATTGAATCCCTAAGACCACATATTTAGTGAAAACACATCTCAGACATCAACCAGCCTAAGAATTGCTTGGGGAATTTCGAAGCTGATTCTACAACCCTGTTCCCTGAGATTCTGATTCAGCAGGACTACAATAGGGTTCAGGGCTCTGCAGTTCAAACAGTTTCCACTGGTGAGGATGAAGAAGGTGGTGCTGAGGCCTGAGAACAATTAACTGGAAGGCCTTCTTTTCCTTTCACAGTCTAATGATATTTTATTAAGTCACATTTTGTTTACATTCTACCTCCTGGACTCTCTAGAGGTGGCCACCATCATCAGCTGTCTCCCAGTTACCTTTCTGAGCTCTTGTAGATCCAAGCACACTGTCCTTGCTCCTTCTCTGTTCTCCCCATGTGAATGTTTGGACTAGTATTTGCTTCCACCATGAAACTGTCAGTATCATGCGGTAAGGTGAGGCCTACAGACTTTTTTTTTTAAAGCAGGGTTTATTGAGAGGATAGAAAATCTCCTACAGGGGGAGGGGACCTGAAGGGGTTGCTCGGACTTTTGAAAATTACTTGCAGAGGATGTTTTTGCTTCTGACTATTGTCACAAGTAGAAGTTTGCTTGGTGCTCAACTAAGGTAAAATCTAGAGTCCTCCTGGAAGGGCTGTCCAGCACATGCTGTAACAACCACCTGAATGGAGATCACAGGAGCTGTGTGATGTGTAGGGATAGAGAGTAGTCCACACTTAGCAGGGAGCAAGGAGAGCATGGCAGAGCCGGCTGGAGCTGTGTACTCAAAGACTCTGAATCTTTGCTTTTGCACCCTTCTTCCGAACTGTGCATGATAGAGGCTTTTATTAGTTTTAATAATGATATTTTTGAAACACACTGTGGCATTTCTATTCCAAACTCAATTTGTTTTTAACCAGGTTTCCTATTTTGAGATCTACTTGGACAAAATAAGGGACCTACTTGATGGTGAGTAACCTGAACGCTTGTCCTTTATTCTGTAAAAATAAAAGTCCAGGGAGGTTGAAATTATTTACAGCACTTCTGCTTAAGGAATTAATGAGAATTTATAGAGATATTCTATTGCTTTCAGGCCATATGCTTTTTCTCAGCCAAGACTTAAACTTGCATATTGCAAGAGATTAGATTTGCTGATCTTTTGTAACAACTTCTATTTTTTTCCAATATAAGGCCTTTAACTTTTCTTTTCCTTTTTGCATGTCTTCATCATCATCTCTATAGTATCCAAGACCAACTTGGCTGTTCATGAAGATAAAAACAGAGTCCCATATGTAAAGGTATGAGGAAGACTTGATTGGCAATACAGTTAATTTGTCTCTAGTCAACTGTCATAATAATTATCACATAAGATGACCAGAATATTAACTCTAAAGAACATTTAGATATAAAATCATACTCCTTGTATTTAATATTATCTGGTTAAAAATAGACATTTGATTTCTTCAATATTATCTTTCCTTTATGTAAATTATTATTTTAATATTATTGTTTAGAATTATTCGCATTTGAAGAAGAGGCTTTGGTATTAAGTACAATCGTTTGTTCTTTGTAGTTAGGGGAAACCTATGATGGCAGTCTGTCTAGAACTTCAAAGTGCCTAATGTTGATGGCTAAAATGTAAAAATAAATGAAGATGAAAGGCAAAGCAAGCCGAGTCCTTGGTGGCTCAGCCTGTAATCCCGCGCCTTTGGGAGGCTGAGGTGAGTGGATTGCCTGAGCCCGCGGGTTCGAGACCCGCCTGGGCAGCGAGACCTCATCTCTACAATAAATAAAAAAATCAGTTGGGTGTG
Source organism: Carlito syrichta (assembly GCF_000164805.1). Taxonomy (NCBI): domain Eukaryota; kingdom Metazoa; phylum Chordata; class Mammalia; order Primates; family Tarsiidae; genus Carlito; species Carlito syrichta. Next base: position 100,315 of record NW_007242021.1, on the reverse strand, counting down.
GTAGCACATGCCTGTAATTCTGTCTACTCCGAAGGCTGAGGCGGAAGGATCGCCGGAGCCCAGCAGGGGAGGTTGCGGTGGCCGGGAGTGGCCGCTGCACTCCAGTCTGGGCGACCGAGTGAGACTCCAACTCAAAAAAAAAAAAGAAAGGCAAAGCAAAACTTCATCCATTTCCTCTCTCACTGACTTTTTCCCATCTCCTTAAAGTGCTGCTGTTGAGTATGAATATGTACTCAAAAACCGAGGAAAATTCAGCATTTCTTTTTTGGCTTACTTCTAGGTTTCCTAGAGCTTGTTCAGACTTCTCTTTAATGTAGAACTCAAGCCTTAGGCAAGGAGAAAATGTTGAGTCGACATTGTAGCCTTTCTATCTGCACCTCTAGAAGAAAAATGGGAAAATGTTTAGCTGTTTCAAAATATTGTTGCTTTTCAACTCTTTTAGTGGTGAACCTGAACTGACTCTCTTCCAGGGGTGTACTGAGCGGTTTGTGTCAAGCCCTGAGGAGGTCATGGACGTGATAGATGAAGGCAAAGCAAACCGACATGTGGCTGTAACAAGTAAGCACAGTGGTGTTTCTTTCCCTGTAACTTAGGGTGTAAATGTCTGACTACTGACGAGGAGGGGTGGGGAATGAGATATAAATAATGAGGAGTAATGCTTGGAAGGTGGCTGGAGATCAGTTCTTGGACACAGATTCCAGGATATGTGCTGTCCGAGTGTGTCTAGGCAGGATGTGGGAAAGGCTGTCTTCTGCCATCCACAGTATGCTGAGCTCTTAGAAATGTTGGGTGAGACTCACTGGACCCTGGTAACAGCCTAAGCCTGAACATTAGGGAAAACCATCAGCCAACCAAAGAGAAGAAAAAAGTAAGCCTCAAAGTTTGTTTATTCTAACCATATTATTGTTCAGGTTAAAAAAATAAAAATCCAAGTCAACAAATCCTACATGCCAGTCACACACATGAAAAGAAACCATGTTAGATTTCTGCCCTCTGTAAAAAAGGAAAAGAAAGACAAGAAGAAGTTAGAAAGTAGAGCCAGCAGCTTTAGCGTAAGCCTTCCAAGGTGGCGTTAATATTGGACGCGTTCAGATAAGCTCATTTGCTCTGTTGTTCCTTCCTGTGTGTGCACTGCATCTCAGGGAAGCAATGCATGTGGGATTCGAGCAGGAGAGGGTTCGTGAAAAGATTGGTGTTGTCTGTCTTATTTAGAGTGATGTGGACAAATGAGAGTGGGCTCATATGAACAGGTGCTGAGGGAAATAGGAATTTCTAGCTTGGGAGAGAGAGAGCATCTGGGGAGGATGTGTGGACAATGCAGTCTGTGTTACCATGTTCAAGGTATTGACATTGAGAAAGAGGGCAAGCTTGCTCTGTTTATTCTTGATGCGTAGACCACTCAGGATTGTTGGAGCTTTAGGGATACAGATTGTCCTCCAGCAAGGAGAACTCTCTCATCCATATAGCTTTCCCAAGTGAAACCTAGGCAGGTAGTGAGTTCACTGTCATGTTGTAAAAGGGATTCAAGTACTGGTTGGTTGACTGGTTTAGCCTTGTTATGTCTCTTCCACCTGAGGTTCTATGATTCGGTGATCCAGAACTGTAATTCTCAACCTTTTCTCTACCCCAGTTTGGAATAATCATTGCTATTATCCTTATCATTCTGATAAGGTTTTGTTTTTTTAAATTATGGTAGTAACATATACATAAAGTAAAATTTTCCATTTAACCAATGACATTAAGTACATTTACATTGTGTGCAACATCTCAATCATCCATCTCCAGAACTTTTTCATCTTCCCCAACTAAAATTCTGTACCTATTAAACACTAACTTCCATTCTCCTTCCACCATTCTACTTTCTGTCTTTATGAATTTGACTACTCTAGGTACCTCATGTAAGTGGAATCATATAGTATTTGTCCTTTTGTGACTTGCTTATTTCATTAGCATAATGTGCTCAAGTTTCAACCATGTTGGAGTATGTGTTCTTCCTTTTTAGGGCTGAATAATATTCCATTGCCTGTATGTGCCACAGTTGGTGTTTTCATTTTTTCATCAATGGGCACTTGGGTTGCTTATACTTTTTGGCTATTATGAATAATGCTGCCATGAACACAGGAGTACAAACACCTATTTGTGTCCCTGATGTCAGTTCTTTTGGGTATATATGCAGAGGTAGAATTTCTGGATCATATAGTAATTCTACTTTCGTTTTTTTTGAGGAACCACCATACTGTTTTCCATAGCACTTGTACCATTTTACAATTCCAACACATTTCTCTACATCCTTGCCAGTTTGTCACTATATTTTTAAAATAATCGTCATCTTAATGGGTTTGAAATACCATTTCATTTTGGTTTTGATTTGTATTTCCCCAATGATTAGTGATGTTGAGCATCTTGAACATATAAAATGCTTGTAAGCCATTGGTATATGTTCTTTGATAAATGTCTATTCAAGTTTTTTACCCATTTTAAAATCAGGCTGAATGTTTTTCTTTGCTGTTAATTTGCAAGAGTTCTCTATATATTCTGGATACCAATCCCTTATTAGCTATATGATTTACAAATATTTTCTCCCATTCTGTGGGCTGCTTTTTTACTCTATTGATAGTATGTTTTGATGCACAAAAGTTTGTATTTTGATTATCTATTTTTTCTTTTGTTGCTTATGCTTGGAGTGTCATAACCAAGAAATCATTGCCATATCCAACATCATGAAGTTTCCCCGTGTTTTCTTCTAAGAGTTGCATATTTTTAGCTTTTATGTGTAGACCTTTGATCCTTTTTGAGTTAATTATTGTATATGTTCTAAAGTAAGGGTTCAACTTCATTATTTTTTTGCATGTAGATATCCAGTTTTCCCAATACCATTTGTTGAAAAAATTGTCCTTTCCCCATTGAATGATCTTGCCATGTTTGTCAAAAATTATTTGATCATATATGTGAGGGTTTATTTCTGGGCTGTCTATTCTATTCTGTTGTTCTATATGTGTATGTCTGTCTTTGTGCTAATACCACACCATTTTTATTGCTATAACTTTGTAGTAACTTTTGAAATCAGTTAAGTGTGAGACCTTCAACTTTGTTCTTATTTTTCAAGATATATCGGCTAGTTGGGGTCCCTTGAGATTCCATGAGTTTTAGAATGGATATTTCTATTTCTGGAAAACCAGTCATTGAAATTTTGATAGCAATTGCACTGAATCTGTAGGTTACTTTGTGTAGTATTGACATCTTAGCAATATTAATTTTTATGAGCAATATTAATTTTTAATGTTAATTTCAATCCACTTATTTGTATCTTTTAAAATATCTTTCAGCAACATTTTGTAGTTTCCATTGTATAAATCTTAGTCTTCCTTAGTTTATTTCTAAGTATTTTCTTATTTTTGTTGCTATTGTAAATGGAGTTTATTCTTAATTTCCTTTATGGGTTGTTCATTGTTAGTCAGTAGAAATGCAACTGATTTTTGCGTATTGATTTTGTATCTGCAACTTTGCTGAATTCACTTTTTAGTTCTAACAGGTTTGTGTGTGTGTGTGTGTGTGTGTGTGTGTGTGTGTGTGTGTGTGTAACCTTTAGAATTTTTACCTATACTCTGATACGATGGTTTTGAGAAATGATTGAGGGTTGAATGAGACAGTCACTGGAATCTGCTTGGTGAACAAAGACCAGAGTTTAAAAGGATTTTTGTTCCAGTGCCCCATCCTAATGAAGCATATTTAATCTCTAAGACTTTCTATGCCGTTAGCATGGGTTACAGAAGAAGTGTATGCTTTAATCGTTCCTTAAGAAAGTCTTAATCCTTCCTTAAGAAAGATTATGATATTACTGATAAGGCAAGTCTTACACATATAACTAAGATAGAATACATTATGTACTAGTGAAGATAAAGTCTGAGGGATTTAAAATGAGGTAGGGGGAAGCTGTGAGTTAAGGAGAGAGGCTGGATTAGGATTTTAGAGGATGAGAGTTCAGGAAGAGTTGGAGAATCTGTTATCTTAAACTTTTTTGTTGTTGTTGCCAGTGGAAAAGGGCATTTAATTGTCTCTAGGTGCTCCTGGAAGGGGGATTGCGGGGCCTTTGGCAGAGCTCTGGCTAATGGAACCAACAGAGGTGCCCATCAGCCAGCGCCTGGCAGGGTGGCAACCCCAAGACCTGGCTGGGGACAGCCAACATTTGGAGCTGCTGCTTAAGACAATTTCTGCGACTAGTCAGTCAGGAATGTTGCCTTTGAATAGAGGAGAGGGAGCAACAGTGAGAGGGGGCAGGAGAAGGGGCCTGGGCTTGGGGTAGGGACTCCAAGGTCAGAAGGCTAGGAATGACAGGGAGTTGGTCACAAGGTCCTTCATGGCCGGGGGAGAGGAGAGTGTGGTGATGGAGTCGAGCGGGAGAACCGTGGGCTGCCTCGACTCAGGCCAGCTTCAGGAACTCCTGCAGTGTGTTCTGCTCCACAGCTTCCACGAAGAGCTCATAGTCCCCACAGCAATGGTGTCCGTTGACAATCTGGGGTGGGGTGGCCTTGGGGTTGCCCGCCAAGACTCGCATCTCATCCGGCAGGGCGTTGTCCTGGGAGATGTCCACTAGTTGGTATTGGATGCGTGTCCCATCCAGGATGCGGGTCACCTCGCTCTGCTGTGACTTGATTTCGCGGGAGTGGGTGACCGACGTGCTGTAGACGCGCAGGCTGCTCATGCTGCGGGTAGACGGGCAAGCTGACGGACGGAGGGGCGGCGGTAGCGGCAGCTGCACTGCCGGGAGACGACCTATCTTAAACTTTTGACTAAGATTTGTTAGATTAATTTATTTGCTACTTGAAGACATTTAAAAAATCATTTCTTTCTATAATGAGCATTGTTTTTAAGAAGAAACCGTGATCTCGGTGATTTTTAAAAATTGGCTGATCTTTCTTCAAAGAAATAGAGTATAAGGCATGATTTGTTGTGCTTTTTAGACAAGAGGTTTGTTACCTAAATCTACATGTTCTTTGTAGAGGAGTAAACTGTTTTCTTTTTCAGACATGAATGAACACAGCTCTAGAAGTCACAGTATCTTCTTGATTAATATTAAGCAAGAGAATGTAGAGACTGAAAAAAAACTCAGTGGGAAGCTTTATCTGGTTGATTTGGCTGGGAGTGAAAAGGTAATTGGTTCTTTATTTGTATTATCTGAAATTTCCCCCTGTTATTTGCATCAGTGTGCAATGGTATAATTTTTATGCCTTTCTTATTTCCTAGTTTTATAGTTTCTGATATTGTGCCAAGATGTTATTAAATGCAACCCTTTCCTTTGCTTTCTCTTCTGGTCCTGAAGTTCCCTATTTGTGTCATAGGCAGGTGCTTTGAATGCTAACTGTGATTTCTCCCTGATATGCTCTGATGATGACATTAGGCAAATGTTGATCTGACTTAGCCTGGCAGAGGCAGTTATACAAATGTGAGAGGGATGTGAACTTCTGAGAAAAGCGGGGAGGGAAATCCCATTTTGTTCCAGATTCAGAGAGGCCAGGAATGAGCTGTCATTGGTATGTGGCAGTCCTGCTTCTGTGGGTTTGTTTTGTAGATAGAAGATCTGGAACCTGGGGCTCTCCCTGTGGTCTCTGGATTTCCCAGCATTAGGCATGGGCTGGCACTGTCCCACGTGGACGGCCTTGGTTTCCTCAGGCTGTAAGACCTGTCATCAGTCTTAGCCATAAGTCCAGACCATTCTCTGGTTTTGTCAGAACTCTCTTTTGGCATTGCACCCAGTCCCATGTCTTCCCAGGCTCTGGCTAGGGATGTACTTCAGATCAAATAGTCTTCCCAAAACCTCCAGCCTCACTTCATAGCAGCAGTGAGAGGCTTCTACTGTCACACCCTTGCTAAGAGCACTGAGCCCCGTGGCAGCATCACAAAGCAAGTCCATGTGCACAATACCCTTTGGTCTTTATCACCATTGACATTTTACTGATTGTCCTCATCAGGGCTGGCCTTGGAACCTGGTCAGTCTCCTTAACTGAATAATTGGTCCCCACTTACTACATCATACCACTGAGTTCCTGTGGGCCAAGTTATGACCATTAATATCCATGTAAGTATGGTCACTTGGATTGTCCTCTTGTCTGCATTTGTAAAGCCGTGAACAGGAAGTCATTCTGTTACATACTCCTGGTTGGGAGTATATAAAATTTTACCAATATGGGCTTGTAACTTCAGTTAAACAGACATGCAACAGAATACAAATAATGGAGCAGTGTTGTTTAGTTCTAGATTGACCATTAACAACCAGCATTGGCTCTACTGCTATATTACGTGTGCGTCTACACAAAGAGCCTTGAATGGCCCCTTCCCTCTTGCTGAGCACAGATATGAGTATTTGGAGCCTGAATACTCCTGAAAACTGCTTTATGCTGGCAGATCAGAGTGGTGGCCTGTTTCTGCACAGCGTTGGTAGTTATCGCTAATGATACTTAAGAGGCATTTAAAATTGTATCCTTTGCATAATTTCTTTTGTTCACATCTGTTTTCCTTGGCCCTCGATGTGTCCACATGAATGTGTCAGTGTGATCTAGTTAGAGGAGAATTCTGGGCTTTAGTTCTCATCTCCCCTAAATGGCGTTCTTTGCTTAGTCTGGCAATTTGACATCTCTGGGGTTCAGTTTCCTTGTCTGTAAAAGGAAGATGATAGATAATACCTGCCTTGTATTTTTCATGGAGTTAAGATGCTCAAATATGAAAGCATCTTTAAAAAATTGTGTGAATAGACTGTTATTATTTGTGACCCATCAGCTACGTGTTTCTCTATCTGTAAGCACAGGTACTGCACACACATTTCCAAGAGAGATGAGAATCTATTCTGTTTGAAAAAACCTCCCCCTGGACATGCATTCATCTCTGTCACCAGGAGTTTCTCCTTTATATGTGACTGAAATCCATCTTTGTGCAGTTGAAAATTATTCCTCCCTTCCTTTCTTCAGAGAGCAGCCGCTCACCCTGCATCATTTGTCTGCCAGCAGAGACATGAATCATGTTGAGTTCCCTTTTTCTCTAGTGCCTGTACACTGTCCTCTATCTAAAGCAAATGCTGTAAATATGAAATTACCAATAATAACACAGCAGAGGAGGAACCGTGCATGGTTTCTCTGGCTGCAGAGGAAAAAGACAAATGTACGATGCAATATACATTTTCTTGACTCTTCATGTCTTTCCAAGTTTTTGTGTCTTGGATATATTGTTTCTTTTTTCCTTGCTATGAGAGTAAGTAGGGAAGGAACAGAGTCTGGATGACCAGCCGCGCCACCTATAGTCCTTTGCCTGGATTTGCAGCTCATAACTTGAATTTTCCCAATATGCCCATTCGTTGTGGCTCAGGACAGCGTTTTCTCTTAACGCTCCCCTCTGGGCTCCCTCTGGCAGGGAGACTGCAGCTCAGTCTCCTAGGACCCGAGCCTACTCATGGTGACAGCACTTCTGGTGCCTGGTTTCCCTGGATGGATGTCCTCTGGGGGAGCATCTGTAGCTCCGCCACTTGTGGTATTTCAGCCATTTCACTAAAACCTAATTGAGAGGAAAATGACAGCAGGAGAGTCCAAATCCCCAGCCTCACGCACTAGGGATGGTTTTGTCACTGTGGTTCTTATCTACTTTCATTTTTCTTTGCTTTGCAGGAGGGTCTTCCTCTTGCCCTTGTGTGAATCTGAATTTTCTACTTTGTGTGTCTGCTATCCTGTGCAGCTCACTGCTTTCTTTTCTGTCTGGTAGGTCAGCAAAACTGGTGCCGAGGGAGCTGTTCTTGACGAAGCTAAAAATATCAATAAGTCTTTGTCTGCTCTTGGAAATGTGATCTCTGCCCTGGCAGAAGGAACAGTAAGTGATCCTGTCCCATCTATTAAATAATATTATGGGAAGCCGCCTTTGGGTCCTCACAGTCTCTTTGCCGCCACCCCCCCATCTGAGGGTTGCTTGCTTTTCTGTTTGGAAAAATACAAAGGGAATCCTGGCTGTGAATGCCTCCTTGCAGAGAGATCCACATCACAAAAAGTTATGAATGGTAATGCTCATTTCCTATAACCCGGGCTAAAGAATGGGCATTCTATACTTTGGCATGGTCAAAAGGCATGACCACAGATTCTTGTTTTAATCATGTTTCTAAGCTCAGCATCTCTGTCCCTGACTTGCTTGCCTTGTGTTTTTCTTTGAATGGGCTGTCAGAATCCATTCTTTTTCTTTTTCTAAATAGAAAACACATGTGCCATACCGGGACAGCAAGATGACTCGGATTCTCCAAGACTCTCTGGGTGGAAACTGCAGAACAACCATTGTCATTTGCTGTTCTCCTTCTGTCTTCAATGAGGCTGAGACCAAGTCCACATTGATGTTTGGACAGAGGTACGTGTGATCTTTCGGGGCACATGCTCTGTGCTGGGTCTTAGGTCTCAAGAGTGAGTGGTGAGTGGCTAGTCTGAGAGAGTAATAAAGTGAGGAGCAAACAGCCTTTACTAAATTACATCTAGCAGGTGATCTGTAAACTTGGGGCATCATTTATTGAGGCCAAAGGAATAATTATGTTTTTAAATAATGAACAAGGATATGCCAGTCAAAGATGTGGTATTTCAAAACAAAGCAAAACAAAACACTCAAACTTATTACAGATGTGACTGTTGGTAATGCAGTGGAGTGCTACTTTTGTTCTTCATGAAACTGAAGTCTAACAAGTACATATTATTTCAAGTGTTTAAATCTAAAGATTAACAACTGCCTTGAACTTCAGTATTTGGGATCCATTGCACAGTTGCTCATAAAATGCTTGGAAGCTTAGGTGAATGTAGAGTAGTGGCACAAGTAGAAAAGCAGGGAGGGAATACATACCAGCCCTGGGGGTAGGGGGCATGGAATGTATGTTGGGGAAAGGGGTAGGAGACAACCACCTTCTCACCTTCAAAAATGCCCAAGTGAGACCCCCTGGATTTTTGAGAAGTGCTTGCAGGCGGGCAGCAGGTACAACTCAGTAATCCTACAGCAACGCCTATGTGTGTGGGTTGGTTCATACCTTCCTTTCCTTTCTTGTCATTTTCTTTTTCATCCACTGCCTAAATTCCATTTGCCCAAGACCTGACCTCCTTCAGTCATGTTTCCTCTATTCCATTGTTTGGGGCTCATCTCAGAACCGCAGTTCTTCAGTGTTAGTTTCCAGAGTGCCTGAGGTACTATGGGTTTAGGTGATCTGAGCATCTTTAGTACTCAGTGGGTCAAGCATGGAGCTGAGGTTGGAAGATGTGAATTCTGTTGCCATCATTCCATTAAATTCTAGTAGTTTTGTGATCTTTAGACAAGGCATTAGTTCTTTGTGAGATTCAGCTGCCTCATCTATAAATGGATGCACAGAGCGGCTCCCTGCCTCCCTTCTGGGAGTGTGTATTGGGTAATTATAACTGAGAAATAGTTTAAGACGCCTTGAGAAAGGATAGATGAGGGTGGATATCCATATGGGGAATTGTTCTGGCTTGTTGAAACTGCATTAAGTCTCAGTCATTTCCTGAACCTTCAACAGAACATAGAATTATACAGTCATGGCACCTGTGGGATGTCTAAATAAATAATAATTACATTGAAATGTTATAGAACTAATATATCTTTTAAACTGGATTTGGGTCTTGAACTTCCTCCCAAATCACTTCCTTGATTAGCCAAATGCCTAGGTCAATGGGATTGCAGTAGGGTAACACCTATTTTTCTCAAAGGGCCCCAGGATACCTGTAAACCAGCATTTACATATGGGAAACAAGAATGCATCCTGCCCAGTGTCTTAAATTTGAGCTTTAACAATTTCCTCTTAAGACATGTTTGAGCAAACCAGCTCCAAATGCATTTATAAAGGAAACGTCTCTTTAAAAAAAAATTCTTACCTGCAAAGCAAAAATATTCTGGATCGTTGCAAGTCAAAGTCACCCTGGGCATTGGGCTCTTCATCTCAAGGTTGCTGTTAGTGCAGGTGTCTGCAGGAAGCATTTAAGATATTAGTTCAAATGATTATTTTCTTTCTTCTAATCTTAGTAAGGCCATCTACTCTTAATAAGGCCATCATTAGCACTGTCATTATCAATAATGTCTTTTGGGCCAGGTGCCGTGGCTCAAGCCTGTAATTTCAGTACTTTGGGAGGCCGAGGTGAGAGGATTGCCTGAGCTCAGGGGTTCGAGACTAACCTGAGCAACACGGTGAGATCTCATCTCTACAATAAATCAGAAAAATAAGCCAGGCATGGTAGCATGCACCTGTAGTTCCAGCTACTTGGAAGGCTGAGGTAGAAGGATCACCTGAGCCCAGCAGGTGGAGGCTGTAGCGGCCGTGAGTGTGCCACAGCAACTCCAACCTGGGCAACAGAGTGAGACTCCAACTAAAAAAAAAAATGGTTTTTGGTGCCTAAATGTGTCAGGCATGTTTAAAAGTTCTCTAGCAATTCTAAAGCATTATCTCTCCTTTGTACAGGATAAAATTGAGACTTTAGGCTCTAAGTCATTGGGTATGATACATCAGACCACACGGCCAGTAAACACATAGAATATCATAGGATGCAGGAAACGTGTTGAGCACCCTCTGGTCAGTAGGCCCAGTCTCAGAGCTCCATTCTGCTGCTGACCCATTCTTTTGTTTACTTCTCCTCTCTGAGCCTCAGTCTTCTCGCCTATAGAAAGAGATATCATCAGGCCCACTTTCAAGAATCGTTGGGAGGATTATATGAGTTACTTCAGTTTTGACTCACACAAAGGCAGGCATGTACTGTCGGTGATTGCAAGCTCCCCTCTTCCTCTGTCCTAAACAATCTGTCCATATTAGTCTGGGAAGTTCAAAGTAATGGATGGACTAGGTGGAATGTAATGTTCTACAAGGGACAGCACTGTAACTTAAGGGACAGGATTGAATGAAGGAGAAGTAGAATTGCATTTTTGGAATGAATGGGTAAAGAAATACTGCCAGTAATTTGGGCTTCCAGGAAATAAAAAGTAATGTCAATGATGTTTTCAAATGAAGTAGATCAGTCTACATTATTTTATCAGTCGTCTAGATTCTAAGCTCCGTGACAACAGGGACTGAGTTTGTCACTGGCATCAATTTTCCACTGAGCACTCAGCACAACTAGTTCACAGCAGGTGGTTGATAAATAAATGTTCATCAAAAGAATGCACAGATGAACCTAAAGCTTATTGTTTAGGACTCCTTGGAGCATTAGGGCAGTTACTGAACTGTGACACCATTATGTCCAGAAGTTTGGTTGGGTTTGGATCTGGCTTGCTTTCCATTCTATAATTAGAAATGTGTGAGGTTTTGTTCTCTTTCTTCTATCCCTGAGTTAATGGATTCTTCAAGGGCCAAACTACTCTATGGAGCCAATACCTGCAGTATTGTTAAATATACTCATTGAACCCAATTATACAGCAGACACGAGTCTGAACATCGGATTAGACATGGTATGTGATAGCTAATGAGATTAAGCACTTTGAACTCAGAAAAGACTGCCGGGCACATCCCAAATTCATTGTAATGAGTGTTCATTATATTCTTATTACGGGGTGGCCAAACCTTAGGGCAGCATGAGGTTCCTCAACGATTCCTACTTACTTCTTTCGAGGACTTGAGGAAAGTATGAGTTTGTTGCTAGGCTTGATGTGTGGATGCTCTGAATAAAACAATAGTATGTGCTTTGAAGCAGTGAGTTTGCACATGCCTGAGGACACCCTACCAAGAGTCCTGTTAGCATTCTTCAGGATTTTAGATGAGGTGCTGGAGTTTAAAGGGTGCAGGAATTTAAAAATTTACCACATCTGTTTCTTGGTTTCACTGATAAATTCTGGCTCTTCCTTTCAGTCTGGCTTGTTTTCTTTAGCCCACTGAATGCCCAGCATTATGCTAGTAAAGAAGTAAAAGCCATCTTCTGTGTTCTCAAAGAGCTTTTAATCTAGTTGAGGAGGCAGTGCTTGAATTCCCAGAAAGTAGACAGTCAAAAAGTCAGTCTCAAATTAGAGCACTTTTATTGAGTTTTTTCCTTCTGGCTTCCAGCATTTTATCTTTTAGTCTTTAATTACTCTTCCACAGTACTTTTACAGCACTATCGAAAAAGATATTTATAAGTTTTAGAAGTGTGAACTCAACCCAATTATCTTGGAAGCTAATTTAATGTACCTTGATTTGGGGTAGTAATGAAGGGAAAAGGAGCCCCAAGGGGGCAGACCGTGTGTTTGGGAAGGTCTGAATCAGCACATCTTTGGCACCAAGAGTTTTGATTGATCCAGCATGAATAATTCAAAGACTTTATTTGTAATTTGAACGTGGAAGGAGAATTGGTATCTTAGGGAAAGTCATATTCTTTCTTCTTTTCCTGATCTGCCCTTTATTTTTATTTTATTTTATTTCATATTCTGAGTTGGAGTCTCACTCTGTCGCCCAGACTGGAGTGCAGTGGCACACTCATGGCCACCCCAGCCTCGACCTGCTGGGCTCCGGCAATCCTTCCGCCTCAGC
>NW_007242021.1:70995-87376 GCF_000164805.1 Carlito syrichta | reverse complement strand
CTGTAATTCCGGCTACTCAGAAGGCTGAGGCAGAAGGATCACTGGAGCCCAGCAGGTCGAGGCTGCAGTGGCCAGGAGCGGCCATAGCACTCCAGTCTGGGTGACAGAGTGAGACTCCAACTCAAAAAATAAATAAATAAATAAATAAATAAAAACAAATCATGCCATAATTTTAATGTTGCCATCTGCTAGTTTTGTGGCAGCTGGATCGGGCAGAACCCGAATAGTATGCATGTGAAATTCACATCACCAGAGCATGAGAACATGTTAACTGCTGGGGGAAAAGGGAGCACTTTGGCTGAAACAGATAATTGACTGCACTTTGATATAAAACAAAAAAAGACTTAAATCATCCTTGTTGGTGGGACTGTTGCTGAAACATTAACGGGCTTAATTTTTGCTTTTGGAGGGAGAGATATTGTGGTCTGAATCAATATCACAATGATATTGCGACATACGTTTAACTAAATGCTATATCCTCATCCATGTCATTTCTGAGTGTTTCTCAAGAGGCTAGAGCTTTTGAAAAGACACCAAGTTTTAATTTCTCCTTCCCTATCCTCTCTCACTCACAAGTAAGGAAATAGCCTCACCAGCAACTGGGAAGGTGCTGTGGAGCAGTGGTGCTTCCAGAAGAAGGTTTGGATGTTTTATGCGGGAATTATTAGGTGTGATGGTTAGTTTTATGTGTTAATTTGGCTAGGCCATAGTGTCCAGTTATTGAATCAAACACTTATCTAGTTGTTGCTGTGGAGGTATTTTGTAGGTGTGTTCAGCAACTATGATGAGTTGACTTTAAGTAAAGCAGATATTGGAAGTGACCTCATCCAATCAGTTGAAGGCCTTAAGAGCAAAAGCTGAGGTTTCCCAGAGAAGAAAATTCTGCTTCAAAAGTGTAATAGCAACTCCTGCCTGAGTTTCCAGCCTGCTGGCCTACCCTTTGGCTTTCAAACTTGCCAACCCCACAGTCTTGTGAGTCAATTTCTTTAAATAAGTAAATAAGAGCAAGACATATCTTATATGCAATAAGATATATATTATCTATTTATGAATCTACCTATGTATCTGTCTGTCTATCAATCATCCTCTATATCTTTTTCCTATTGCTCTATTTCTCTGGAGAAAACTGCTTATACAATAAAATATATATCATCTATCTATGTATCTACCTATGTTACTGCATATCTGTGTATCTTCCTTCCTTCCTTCCTTCCTTCTTTCCTTCCTCCCTCCCCTCCCTTCCCCTCCCCTCCCCCCCTCCTCTTTCTTTCCCTCCCTTCCTTCCTCCCTTTCTCCCTCCCTCCCTCTCTCTCTGTCTGTCTCTCTCCTTCCTATTGGTTTTGTTTCTCTGGAGAACCCTGACCGATAGAGAAGAATGCTGGACTACCTACCCTCTTCTGCCCCCACAGTGGAAGAGTCTCAGTTTCTCTCTCTCTCACACACACATACAGCCTTCACAGTGCAGAATCACACATTACAGACTTATTCAATGCTCTGAAGGTGTGAGGTTGTCTAGAGTTCCTTATTCAGATGCCAGCACTATCCTGAACACCTGATGAGGGAAGGCAGATGCTGAAACAAGAGGCACAAAAGTTCCAAGAACAAATATCTTTCTGATTCTTTCAGGGATGCCAAAGTAATTAGAGGAAACTCCACAGATAGGCAGTGCTCATCCTGTTTAGAACTGCCTATGGCCAGGAAGTATGATTGTGGGACACCATTGAGAAACCAGGTGGGGATGGAATTCATCAGAAGGCAGAGTGATCTGAACTAGTGGCCTATGGTCTTCTCCCCACTCACCAAGGACTTTGTTCCAATGCCAGATTATGAGGATGCCTTCGGAGAATCACCATGTATGGTGGGGTGGGTACTACTAGCAGCCTTGGAAGCCTGGGCATGCGCTTCTGTATGTGGAAACTGCAAATTCATCTGCTATTCATCTGGGTTGTTGGCTTGTTTTGTACATCAAAGAGATAATGTCCCAAAACTGTAGGCTAGATGGTATCACAATTATTGTATGGTTTCATCTAGACAACATGATGGAAAGACCAAGTGGTACTAGGGAGGAAATAACAGAAGCCTTGATAACGAGGAGGTAGTTGTCCTCCCATTCTTCAGGGGAATATGGCAAGAACGTCTTTTCTGACCTAACTGCCCTTGTATTGGTACACAGATGGAAGATCTGAGTACTAAAGATACTCAGATCACCAAAACCCTCCTCTACTCTTTGTCTGCTGGGCTTGATCTGCCTTTTCCAAGGGGAGTTAACACTCATTAGCGTTGAGGTCTTTAAAAAATTTGGCCCTAGTCCTCTCCCTGTGGAGAGAAGAGATTTCATATCTATGGCAAGCCAGTATCATATATTGTTGAAGTGGTGCTTGACTTCCTGAAGCAAACCCAAACGAAGACAAACTACAAAACAGATACCCTGATAATGGTACCCTCTCAATTTGGCTCGGTTTTGCCGAGTGGGTCTTGCTCTTAGGGCGTAAACTTAAGCTTTAGTGTTCTTCCCGTAAGTAGCCTTTGGTTTGGGTTTTGCCCAGTGCCTGTTATGGTTATAACTTGTGGAGTAGGCATTTATATCTATATTACATACTGGGGGCTCTGGTTCAAAAACCTGACGGTTTTAGAAATGAAGACCCAAGATACTCTGTACTCCTTTGTGAATGACCGGGACACTTTGGATTAATTGGATAGCATCGCAGTCTGCTCAGCCTTTAAAAACAATGAGCGAACGGGCTGTAAGTGGCTATAATAAGGCTCCTGTGGGTCATTGGCTTGTTTGTGTACATCAAAGAGATAATGTCCCAGAACTATAGGACTGGATGGTGTCATAATTGTTGTATGGCTTCAGTTAGACAACATTACAAAACCTGCCTTAAGAGGGCTTCTTAATTTCTGCTGTCTTAATGATGTTACATCTCCTTGTAAGCTATCTGTAATTCTTCTGGGAACAAGGCTGAGCAGTAAATACATGTTTGTGGGCATGTGCACAAGCCCCACACCCTGTCCACAGGCAGCATCGTGCCCGAGGTCCATGTTGATTCACTGTGTTTGCGAGTCTGGGTATATATAATGCTGTTTAAGGTGATGACAGCTAGCAAGTATGTGGAAAATACCAAAAAAGAGAGCCAACAATATGAAAGGCTTTTGACATGGTCTGAGGTAGACAAGGCAAAAACAAAAACAAGACAGAAGACCATTATGTCACTGCATTGATGGAAAGTAGCTAAATACCAACAAAGGAGGAAAGTGATTGTTTCCCCCCAATCAGTTAGAGCTAATTAAGGGAAAGTTTTTGAGTTCAAACTTACGTAGCAGCTAGTGATCATCTCCTTTAATCTCTAAATTGGCTAGAGATCGTGGTAAAAATAAAGAGATTGTAAATATTTTATATCCTTTTACTCTTGATATCTTAGGAGAATGAGGGACTGAGACCCTCTTTATTCCACTAGCAAGATTGTTTTCAACATCCTAGATAGGAGAATATTTGTTCTATTAAAAAGTAACAAGGCCGGGCTCAGTGGCTCAGCCTGTAATCCCAGCACTTTGGGAGACTGAGGCAAGTGGATTGCCTGAGCCCACGACTTTGAGACCCATTCGGGCAACTTGGCGAGACCTCGTCTCTACGATTAAAAAAAAAAAAAAAATTAGCCAGGCGTGGTAGCACATGCCTGTAGTTCCGGCTATTTAAAAATCTAAGATGGAAGAATCGCCAGGGCCTAGCACGTTGATGCTGGGGTGCCCATGAGCATGCCACTGCACTCTCGCCTGGGCAACGGAGTAAGACTCCAACTCAAAAAACAAAAACAAAACAACAACAAACTTCTGGGCATAGAGATTCAGTATCTCTCTTGGTAACTCTTGTTTATTCCATGATCTTGAAAATATTATATCTAATCTGATTCCTTTCTGCATTAGTTTATTTTTGTAAATTTATTTTTATTGAATATAACATGTAGTAAAATGCGTAAATTTAAGCGCATTTTAAATTTGCGTAAAAATGTATAACATACATTTTTGCAAATGTATATACACATATAACCACCACTCAGTATCTTAGAATCCTCTCTCTTGTACTCTTTCAACCAATACCAAAGCTTAAGGGTAGCTGCCATCTTTCCATTAACATAGATTTTTTTTTTTTTTTTTTGAGCTGGAGTCTCACTTGTCGCCCAGACTGGAGTGCAGTGGCCGCTCCCGGCCACCGCAGCCTTGACCTGCTGGGCTCCGGCGATCCTTCCGCCTCAGCCTTCCGAGTAGCTGGAATTACAGGCGCACACTACCACGCCCGGCTGATTTTTTTTGATTTATTGTAGAGATGAGGTCTCGCTGCCCAGGCGGGTCTCGAACCCGCGGACTCAGGCAATCCACTCACCTCAGCCTCCCAAAGGCGTGGGATTACAGGCTGAGCCACTGAGCCCGGCAACATAGATTAATATTGCTTATCTTTGAACTTTTTTTTTTTTTAAGTTGGAGTCTCACTCTGTCACCCAGACTGGAGTGCAGTGGCTGCTCCCGGCCACCGCAGCCTCGACCTGCTGGGCTCCGGCGATCCTTCCGGCTCAGCCTTCCAAGCAGCTGGAATTATAGGCATGCGCTACCACACCTGGCTGATTTTTTGATTTATTGAAGAGATGAGGTCTCGCCTGCCCAGGCGGGTCTCGAACCCGCGGGCTCAGGCAATCCACTCACCTCAGCCTCCCAAAGGTGTGGGATTACAGGCTGAGCCACCGAGCCCGGCCTGTCTTTGAACTTTATAGAAATGAAACCACACAGAAATGTTTCATGTCTGACTTCTTTCATGCAACATTGTATCTCTGAAATTCATCTACATTGTTAGGTTGTAATGGTAGTCGATTTTTCATAGCTATATAGTATTCTGTTATATGAATATAGCTTGTATATATCCATTCTACTGTTGATGTGATTTGGATTATTTTCATTTGGGGTTATTATAAATAAAGTTACTATGACATTGGTTGTCATGCCTTTGGGTAACATATGTCCTCATTTTTGTTGGGTCAGAGTGGAATTGCTGTGTCATAGGGTGTGAAATATTTGGCTTTAGTAGACGTTACCAATCATTTTTCTAAAATAAAAGTAATAATTTGGCCGGGCTTGGTGGCTCAGCCTGTAATCCCAGCACTTTGGGTGGCTGAGGCGAGTGGATTGCCTGAGCCCGCGGGTTCGAGACTCACCTGGGTAACTTGGCGAGACCTCGCCTCCACAATAAATAAAAAATTAGCCGAGTGTGGTAGCGCGCACCTGTAGTTCCGGCTGCTTGGAAGGCTGAGGCAGAAGGATTGCCGGAGCCCAGCAGGTCAAGCTTACGTAGCTGCTGGGAGCAGCCACTGCATTCCAGTCTGGGTGACAGAGTAAGACTCCAACTCAAAAAAAAAGTAATAATTCATATTCTTTAAGTAGCAATTGAGTGTTAAAATCATTGCCTGTCCTCAACAAGTTGGTATTATTAGTTTTAATTTTTTAGCCATTCTATTGGGTGTGTAAAGAAGGTGTCTCATTATAGTTTTAATTTGCATTTCTCTAATGGCTAGTGAAGTTAAGTACCATTTTTGAAGGTGTTTTATTGGCACTTCTTTTATAAGTGCCTTTTCCAAGTCTTTGCCCAGTTTTTCTTTATTGATTTATAGGAGTTACTCTGAGTAAGTCTTTTGTCAGGTATATGTATTTCATATATCTTCTCTCATTTTATGACTTGTCTTTTAACTCTCCTAATGAAGGCTTGTAATGAAGAGAGGTTTTTAATTTTCGTAAAGTCAAACTTATTTTTTATGTTCTGTTTAAGCAATCTCTACTTACCCCAAGTTCTTGAAGATGCTATTTCTCTAGAGGCTTTATTGTTTTACCTTTCATATTTGTGTCTATGATTGATTTGAAACAGGATATTTTTTATGGTATTGAGGGTGGGAAATAAAGTTCCCTTTCCCCTTGGTACCATATATTGAAAGCACTCTTCTTTACACTGCTCTTATGAGCACCTCTGTCATAAATCAGATGACTGTATATCTGAGCATCTGTTTCCAGATAGTCCCTTCTGTTTCTATTCAAAAGTTTTTGACTATTTGATCAGTTTTTAATTACTATGACTTTATAAACATTGTCATTCAGTTCTCTAACTTTGATCCTCACAATTGTCCTTGCTATTATTGGCTTTTTTCAATGATAAATTTTAGAGTCTGCTTGCTACACACAGATACACAAGCTTCCTAGGAAATTTTTTGAGAGGGGTGGGGGGGATTATTTCGAATTTATATAACACATTTAGGAGAATTAACATCTTCCGCCATCAGTATCAGCTGATATCACATTCCACCTTTAATGCACATTAAGACAATGCCTTTCCCCCCCATTTGGGCTGAAGAGGTCTAGAACTCTAATGCACAACACGGTTTCCCACTGTTGTTTGAGTTCCATGTGGAAGCTGGGCTGCCTATCTTTATGTGCTTGTCTGAATCTTTCCTGATTGTCCCTGCCCTGCTCTGTGCCTTAAGAGGGTGATTGGTTTGGGCTACTGCGGTGACTGCAGTGGGCTTCCTTGCCTCTGGCTTCTGGTTAGATTTGACCAGCGGGGAAAGAACACAAGCAGGTGATCAGAAGGAGAGAGGAGAGTGTTCCCGGTGTTTGTTTCTTGGCTTTCAAGAGTCACCTTGGGTTGGGTTGACTGTATCTGTATACCAAAGACTGTTAGAATTCCCACCAGGCAATCTTCTAGCTCTCTGCCTCTGGGCGCCCTTCAGCCTAAGGGCGGTAATTCCCCCCCTTCCCCCATCACTAATGTGGGCTTCACATTATCTATTATTTCCCACCTCTTTTTCATACCTTTGTGAAACTCTGTCCCAGTGATGTAATTTGAGCAGGTTGTCTGCTTTCTGCCAGACCCTGATTACTACAGAAATGGAAGAAAAAGAATTATTCTGAGCAGCTTTGAGCATGAGGACCAGTTAGCCCAGTGGTGGTAACCTTGCTGAGCCTGCTCACGCAATGTGCCTCTGGCTACGCCTGACTGGAGGGTAGCATGGAGGTTCTATCTTTCTCTTTCTGGCACCATTGGAAATTATCAGGGGACTCTTTATGATTTAAAAAGTAGGAGTCGTAGCCTCAAAGTGTCCCCTTAAATGTCCAAAAGCATTTAGCCATGAGTTATTCTTCACTTTTGGACTTATTAGGTCGATAATGGAGTGTTTGTGCTTGTGTCTGAGATGCATCCATAGCAGCGCCCGGGGATGTTAGGCAAAGAGGTGAGAGTGTCAGACTGGAACAGACTTTAATGTAGTCATGACATTGCTGCCATGTGAAAAATTAAGAGTTGAAGCACTTCTAGGGACAGCAGCCTCAAGCTACGGTGAATGAAAGAGAATTATACCAATTCTTAAGTAGAGTCTTTATTGAAGTTGTTTAATTCCTGCTTTGACAGCTGGGTTATTTAGTTGTCTGCTTCAGGAATTAATTTTTGGAATGACATCTATAGTGGTGGTGAGGACTGCTGAATTTCTTGCACTGAAATAGGAATCATGTCCAGAATGTCACTCGGTGACAGTGGTCAAGATCCTGAATCACAAATCAGATGTGCTTGGCAAATATGACGATGTAAGAACTGTTTGACGTTTACAGCGAAAAAGTGAATAGCAAATAACACAGGTTATCACATTTTTAAATGAAGTTTTACCTTTGGAAAAAGTAAGTTTAAGTGGAATTCTGCCATGAGCAGTTTACCGTTTAGTTGGATAAGGCTGTTCATGTGTTCATTTCTGTGTGTGCCAAGGTGAGTCGTGTCTTCTGTTTTTAGTCTCACCTGGTGCAGCTGCTGATTTGCTCTCTCCAGTTGCTGCCTTGAGGTGCTGTCCAGCTACCATCCATGTGGTGTCACAACCCCCCAAGCCGTATAGGCCTTAGGAGGTCTTGTCATCTCTTTTACTAGAAGTGGCAAAATGGTGGCCAGTAGGCATGTTTGTTTGTCTCACACCTTTTGTGTGTGTGTGTGTGTGTGTGTGTGTGTGTGTGTGTGTGTGTGCACGTGTGTGTGCCGGAATCTCACTCTGTTGCCCAAGCTGGAGTGCAGTGGCACTATCATTGGCTCACTGCAGCCTTGAACTCCAGGGCTCAGGTGATCCTTCTGCCTCAGGCTCTTAAGTAGCTGGGACAGATACTGTGCTACCATGCCTGGGTAATTTTTTGATTTTTTTCCTAGAGTTGTCCAGGCTGGTCTTGAACTCCTGGCCTCAAGTGATCCTCCTACCTCTACTTCCCAGAGTGCTGGTATTACAGGCTTGAGCCACTGCACCTGGCTCACACATTATTTTTAAAACTTGTTTAAAACTGGCGATACACATTTGAAACACTCAATTTCTGACTTTTCTCGAAAAATGGGATGACCTGAGAACTGTGGGCCCTCTACTCCTGCATGGTGATGATGGACTGTGAAGGGTTGTTTTCTCAGCAGGGAGTCATGTTGTTACCTGGCCAGCCTCACTCAGCTATGGGACCCACCTGACCTGTGAGGCAAGTGTTGACATGTGTTCAATACATCAGGGATGGTTCTAGGTACCAAAAATGAGGAAGAGAAATAATTGGTTACGTTATTTCTGTGTATCATTGGTATAAGAAACTCCAAGCTCCAAGAGACCAGAGACCTTGTCCATTTGTCCTGGCATATCCCCAGTGTTTCATAAGTATTTACTGCATTAAAGGGGATCTGTACTTAGAAATGAGTCTGACCATGGTATGCAGGATGCTTAAAGGAGGATGCTGAACATTTGAAAAAGGCTATCATTGTAAGGAAGACTGAGAACATAGACTAAAATGGTGGCAGAGAAAGAGGTAACCTTGAGGACCATTTGAATAAATGTCCACTGGATTTAGAGATTGGCAGGATGTGAAGAAAAGGAAAGGATGGGTTTGGGGCCTCAAGGAGTAGTAGTGCCATTAGTCCAGCTAGGGGGAATGGTAGGTGAAAGTCATAGGATCCTTTCTGCTCCCCCAGTCCCAATCTTTTGACATGAAAGGAATCTGAGGCTTAATTACATTGGTTCAGGGAATGTAATGGCTATACACTCAGAATTTTCCTCTTATGGTTCTAATCCCAGAGCTAAGACCATCAAGAATACGGTCTCTGTGAACCTGGAACTGACAGCGGAAGAATGGAAGAAGAAATATGAAAAAGAGAAGGAGAAAAACAAGACTTTGAAGAATGTTATCCAGCATCTGGAGATGGAGTTAAACAGGTGGAGGAATGGTAAGGAAGAACAGAGAGGAAGAAGGAAGCGTGAGTGTGTGCTTTCTTTTTCTATTGACCGCTGGCATCCTGGGAGACACTTGGGACAATGGCAGAGCTTGGTGCTGCCTGGCAACAACCTGTGTGAACCGGCAGTTGTTTTTTATTCCCCTGCACAGGTCCTGCCCCCACCCCATCACTTGGCTAGTGTTCATTGTTAGTAAGGGCAAGTGACTATTTGCAAGGTTGCCTTAATCTGTTTCCAGTGGGATGCCCTCTACCCGTTCCTGAGTAATTCACCCTCTGGTAGCCCTGTTTGAGGTTAGAGGGCACCTCCTGAGACTTTGTGGCTCAATCTGGTTTGGACTAAGTGAAAGATATGCCTGCTTATGCAAGTTTTATCTTTTATTTGGGGTTAAAAGTCACCTGTGGCAAATGCTTGCATTTTCTTGGCCGAACTCATCTTCGTGCTCTGCTTCTTAGGAGCCAGAAATAGAGAGTTCCTGAAGGAGCCCTGTGCTAAAATGGAGTCTTAAAGGCTTGTTTCGTGACTCGTTTTCCTTTTTCCCTGAAACGTTCTCTCTGGTTCGTTCTACTGGGGAAAATATCTCTGAGATCTGACATGCAGTGGGTGGGTGGGTTGTGGGTGAGGCGTTAAGAGGGGTTTCCAGATCTAAGCGCAGACAGATTATTTTAGTGATTTTTATCATTGTGACGGAGGTTAGAAGGTAGAAGTCTTTTTTTTTTTTTTTTTTTTGCTAAAATAAGGCAGGATGGTGTGTGTGTAGGGGGATGGAAAGTAGTTAGAAATTATTTTTCATATCCTCTGCTGCTGTGTTCAGTATTTATTTCAGGTGCTACAGCAGACCTTAGCTTTGAGTGAGGGGAAGAGCCCATGGGCTCTTGTGCAGGATCAGGAGGTAACACTGCATGTTTGTAACTGCACAGTGAACAGCAGGTTGTCTTGTGATGATATGTTTGCCGCTGCTTTTTGCTAGTAAGGGTGGGGTGTCAATGAGCTACTGTTTAATAGAAAGAAAAAAAAAAAAAACAAGAATTCAAGAGAGGTTCCAAAAAATGACCTAGTAGCCTAAATAACATGATTCTTTCCTTTTCGGAAGATTTTCTAGCTGCACATGTGTTTTGAAAGCTGCTAGAATAATTGAATAATTCAGCACCTGGGGTTGGTGGATGATTCCTTGCAATTTGGCAGAAGTAGGGGAGCGGGGAGGGGTGGTTGGCAAAGTGGAAAGTGGCCATAGGAAGTTTGTTTTATTTCTGGAATTTTCTTGGGTCAGTTCTCTGCTGGGTGACTGGGACATTCAGTGAAGCCTTTTGGTAAAGGGGCAGGGGCCTGGCCTTAGAAACATTGTGAAGTGGGCAATTAACCTTGTTTTTTCCATTCTTTTCCATCTCTTGACAAAGTCTAACCTTCCAATTCTCCATCCCTCATCAAATGCTGCCCTCTGGGATCTGCCCACTGTCTTGTCTGCCTGGCTCACCCTCATGCCTAGCATCTCTTCGGGATACCCTACCCTGCCCTTGGCCTCTTCACTTGGCATCATTTTAAGTTTGTCCCACTTTAATACACCTTGCACATCTACTCAGAAATTTACTGTTTTCTGTGCCCTCTTGGGTGAAATCCTACATAAGCCCAGTGAGTTATATCATTTGGGAAAATGAATGTATAGTTTCTGGCACAAATAGACCTTCCATAAATGCATGTGAATTAAACATGTGTTTAATGCAAGTGATGGAGATTAAAAGGTGGGCAGTCAGATGTGGCCATCACCAATACATGCATGGCAATAGTCTGTGCCGCATACCAAGAAGGGAAAGTACAAGGTGTCAATTGTGATTACAGCAGGGGCTCTGACCTTGATTGAGAAGCCAGCAAAGACTTCCTTGAATAAGCAATACAGAGAATAAGATCCATGAGAAGCAGCAGTTAGCCAGGTGAAATAGAGGTACAAATTAGGGTGTGGTGTGGCGGAGGTAGTAGTTATGTTCACAATGGCCCGAGAATGTACATGAAGGCTAATGTGGAGGACTGGGTGGGAAGCTGGCCCGGGATGGTTGAACAGTCGGCAGGGCTCTCCTGTGCAGGCTACACAGTCCTCATTAAGGATTTTGATCATTTCCTTATAAGCAATGGGAAGCCATTCTAGGGTGTTATGCTGCAGATCATATGCTGAGGTTTGCGTTTTGAGGCTTCCCCTGGCTGTGTTGGAGAGGGAACTGGAGGCATGGAGGAGGGCCGGGAGCTAGAGTGGTCTTCTAGGGAAGAGCTTGTGGTATTGAATGGAGGGATGGAGCAGCAGAACGGGAAAGAAATGGGTGTACCTAAAGAGGCATTCGAGAGGAGAAGTTAGGGTCTAGTGAGGAGTTGGCGGTGGGGGGAGTGAGGTTTCAAGCATGACCCAAGTTTTCTGGCTTTTGGAGTTAGATGGGAGGTGAGACCATTCCCGGAGACTAGAGCTGCTGGAGAAGAATCATACTGGGGGCAAGGGAGATAAGGAGGGGAGCTTGGGGTGCCCATGGATCATCAAGGGGAAGACTTCAGATAAGAAGTTAGGGTGAGGGTCTGGAGCTCTGAGGAGCTGCCTCAACTGGAGTCATGGATGTGTAGTAGTGAAGGCATAGGTAGGGGTGAGGTGCACTCTGTGGAGAGAGGTGAGGAAGAAGAGAAGAGGGAGAGGGTCTGAGAGAACCCCCACTGCCCATTACCATGTTATCACTGACTGTGATTGGAGAAGGAGATGAAGGATTCTGCGGAGCTTACCTTTCCTCCCAAGCTAATAGTTGTATTTTAAAGGTGATTCTTCTGGAGGCAAAGTTCTTCAGTGTAGAGAACTAACTCTAGTGGTATAATTTTCAGGCAGAAAGGTGGGTAGTGAGGGGCTGTGAGGAGACTTGGAGTGGTCCTTTGAGCAGTTAAGCATGCAGAGCTAACATCTCATACTTTTGTTATATTCCAAGGCCATGCGTTTAATCCCCAAGGGCTAGACAGGCTAGAAGATGCCCCCAAGGGAGTCAGTCTCTCTGATAGAACATTGATCCGAACCAAGGTTCCTTCTCTTTCTGTTTTCTGTACAGTCTGCACATCGAGCTAGCGTGAGTGATTTGTGTGTAGGAGTGTGAAAAGTATCACACCAAAAAAAGAAGGGACCGGAAGCCTTTCAGTGGTGTCCCCATGCATCAATCCTAATTCTTTGGAGCACAAATTATGAGGGGCACGACTGGTGTGTACAACCTCAAGAGCTGGGATTTTGAGAGGTGGATTAGAGAAAAGGCAGTGCACTCCACTAAGATCAGAGTAGCAGGAGGTTGCCAGCTTTGAAATCTGACACTCACATTGGTTCCAGATTTGTAAACAGGCAATCATTTAGTTTATCTGAACATTTCCTGGGTGTTGATATTTCCAGATATTTCTTTGTGGTCAGAACAAGTTAAAGGAGGCTTGTCAATTGAGTGGACTTTCCTTGGGCAAATTTCTTTCCTTGCATGATGTGTTTATAATTTAAAAGTTTGGGTGCTATATTCCAGCTGCAGGAGAGCAAGGAAGGAGTGTAGCAGGGAAGTGTGTGTGTGTCTGTGTGTGTGTGTGTGTGTGTGTGTGTGTGTGTGTGTACATGCTTGTGCTTTTCTCTACTTGCTGTTATGTAGAATGAGGTAGCAATACAAAGGAGCAGGAAACCCACTGCCAATCAGATGTAGGTAGCTGATGTAAATAAGTGAGAGGAGGCATGTCTGATCTAATTGCCTGTGTCAGGACTGTGGCACAGGAGAAGGTATGCCCTGCCCAAAGTCATTCAGAAGTTATGAAATACTCTTCTATTACATGCCTAGAGGCTTGTCTCACCTCTCCTACCTCTACCTGTGTCAATTTTGAGCTCCGCATAGCTTGATGGGTGCTATAGATTGAATGTTTGTCTCCCCCCTCTGCAAATTCAGACATTGAAATCCTAACTCTCATAGTGATGGTCTCAGGAGTTGAGGGAGGTGGGCCTTTGAGAGGTGATTGATTCCTGAGGATGGAGCCCTCATGAATGGGATTAGTGCCCCTCTAAGAGTTCCAGGAGAGCTTGCTTTTCTCTGCTATCCACTATGTGAGGATATAATAAGACATCTACCAACCCAGAGGAGGGCGCTCAACTGAACCTCACCCATGCTGGCACTCTGATCTCAGATTACCAGCCCCAGAACTGTGAGAACTAAATGTCTGTTGTTTATAAGTCACCCAGCCTGTAGTTCTTTGTTATAGTAGCCCTGGTTGACTAACTAAGACAGTGGGCCACTCCAGAATGCAGGTCTGGCAGTTTTCTTTTCTGGGCACAGTTGAAACTTGATTCTCAGAATAAGGCCCATGACTCATGACACATGTAATATACCAAGCTTTGATTCATTTCTGGCTTTGCTGTTAAGGCAGGGTAACTCTGGACTTATGCGTGGTGGCTTAAGGAGAGGCCATCCCTTGGTTTTGTAAAGAAAGGAATGAGGAAAGTCAATCACTGGCCTGGTTCTGTTTTCCAGTGTGCTAGTTATGGTCCATGGGTTGCAAGCGATGGGAATTGACCCTTAACAGAATTCAAGGGACAGCTGAGGAACCAGGATCCAACAAGTTGGAAGCTGGTGACAGGAACAGGTTGGCAAGTCTCATAAGTGGCATGTCTGGAGTGAATCCTCTCCAGACGTTTTTCCCTTCCCTGCATGTCTATGTTGGAGATTCAGAGGCCCAGGGTAGAAGTGGCAATACTGCACTTGGTCATGTGCCTTGACTGGAGAAGGACAGGACACTTCGATTAACTGTCTGGTGAAGACTGTGTGCAGCTGAGGTGGGTAATTCCTCAAAGGGAAGCTGAGATGCTATTATGAGAATGGGTGTTGCGTGGCTGGAAAGCAACAAATGTCCACCACGATCTACTAGTGACATCTTGTGGGCCATAATCATTTGCTGGTCTTTGAATCTAGAGGCTCTGTTGGCACTTGAGCCTCATGGAGATTTGTTCAGCTCACTTGCTTAAGGAGCAGATAGGTGGAGAGGAGCAGTTGCCAGAAAATAAATTTTTTTTAAAGCTCCATTGCTTTGTTGCTCATATGTGTGGAAAAGGCTCAAGCAATCTTGTATATGGAGATAGATTTAGATAGCTGAATTCAGAGTGAATTACAGCTCCAGTTCACCCTGACCTCTCTGCAATCCATCAAGAAAAGTCTGAACTGGAGGATGGGAGGGAGGGGTGAAGGCCAGGATCATAGTTCTCTGTTCCATCTTTACACGTGCTCTCTTCTGATACCTTGAATCTTGCACTTAAAACAAAACAAAACAAAACTTTTCACAGGGGTTTAAGTCAGAAGAAGGAGGGCCTGAAAATCCAGGTGTCAGGGGACCAGGGAGATGACCTGACAATCTGGTATATCTGCAGATCTCTTCTTTTGAATAATTACATATAAGATTAAAAAACAAGAGGCCAGGTGTAGTGGCTCATGCCTGTAATCCCAGAACTCTGGAAGGCTGAGGTGGGAGAATTGCTTGAGTCCAGGAGTTCAAGATCAGCTCAGGCAACATACCGAGATTTCTTCTCTCTAAAAAAAAAAAAAAAAAAATTAGTCCGGCATGGCGGCATGTGCCTGTAGTCATCACAGCTACTCAAGAGGCTGAGGTGGGAGGATTGCCTGAGTCCAGGAGTTTGAGGTTGTGGTGAGTCATGACACACTCGGCCTAGGTGACAGAGTGAAAGATTAAACAGCAGAATGGATGTAGATTTACCATATCTACTGAAGTCAGGCAGGGAAATGATATCATCCCAGGCCAAGAAGGGAAAATCGGCAGTCTCTAAAGTAGATTTGTTCTCCTAGTTTGAAACCTGTAAGACCAGCAGGCATGGCTCAATAGTTAGCTAAGTCTGTCAGCTCTTGTCAGACTTTGGGACTTTCATAGCTGGAACGAGATCTGTTCTTTTAGCATTAAATCTGTAGAAGACGCTGGTCCCCCCTCAGATTCATGATTATAATGGACTCTTAGAAATTAGCATTTCATTTGAGATATGGAATTTGCTAGGCCTTCTGCTTTCCTTGGAGAGTACAAACCAAACACTGCACTAGAAATGCTGTCCACTAGGAGAATGTAGTGGCCCATTCAAGAGGTCATGAATGTAAAGAGGGTGCCGAGTCCCAGGTGACCAGTTTATTAGAAAATTACTCTAGAAGAGATTAGAAGATGTTTTAAGCTGCTTACAGTATTTTTAGGAAGTAGGGTGAAAGATGCTATTTGCATGCAAAATAATCTCATAAGGGAATTTTTTTTTTTAACATCACATTTATATAATGACATCTTGTAGCCAGCTGCTCTCACCCATCTGGCAACTTAAAGATTTCCTTTTAGTTTCTTTGATATAGAAATTACCTACCATTAGGTCTGCCACTGGGCCTATTTAATTGGTATTAAAAGAAAGCACCTCGTTTGCCAGATCTGCTGTGGTTTCTGGCGGAAGCTGTGAGTGACCAGCAAATCTCTGCTCAGGAGCTGCTGAGAGAATGCAATTACCTTTCTGTGTTCTCCCGAGGCTTGAGGGACTCAACTTATGAAAAGGATAACTAGCTTGTTGCTATTTCATGTGTGAAATTTTAATGAATTACTGGCAGTCTAATGGTGCTCTTTAAAAAAAAAACCCAAAACCTATTTTAGAAATTTTAATAGCCTTAATGAGAATTTTTGATTAGTCTGTCATTCTTGTCTATTACAATTGATGGATTTCTATTTTTTTGTAGAAACGTTATTTATGCCCTCTGGGAGTTTTCATTTTATAATTAGAATGCTCTGCAAGCCTTATAGGTATGCTCCAGTGAATGCTCCTATGTAAACACAAATCTTTTTAGTCCTTAAAGGTAATTACATCTGACAATAGTAAATGCCAGGATGCTTATTTAAAGAAGGGGATGGTTTCTAGTATGATGGGGGAAAGGCTTTCACTCTGGAAAATCAGATGCTTTACAATATTATGAGCGCTTTTCCTACAGACAGCAGGTATAAGCCCCAGGGGCTAAACTAAGAGAAATCTGCTTTTAATGTAAAGAGGGAGAGTAAAAATAGATGCTAATTTTCCTTTGGTGGTCCTTTTTCTCCACCCCCCCCCCCCCCCCCCC
>NW_007242021.1:22480-70975 GCF_000164805.1 Carlito syrichta | reverse complement strand
CTCAGAATGTTATTTCTCCAGGGTTTGTTTGCAGCTGTCTTTCTTGTTACAATCAGTTATTCCGTAATCACCTTGTGGGGGCTTCTCTGGAGACTTGTCCACTGCAGTGCGGGGAATATTCTCGATTAACGTGGTGAGATTGCCATGGAGACAGATTGCCTAGTGTCAGGTCTTGCCTAGTGTTGGGAATTTACAATCCCCAGACGTGTTTGTGAGCTGGACGGTGTAGTTACCAGGGACGCTTCTGGAAGTCATTTTCTCCGTCCTTTGAAGGGCAGTGGTGTTTGGGAAAACTAGCTCTTGGTTCCTTTCTGGGCAGGAGCTGTGCTGCTTTAGTTCCTGTGGGTTGCTGCTTTGTTCTTCTCGGTCTGAACGGCTGCTGCAAAAAATACTCCTGACTGCCTGACCTTTAGAATGTAAACTGGGAAGAACTCGTTGTTTAGATGTAGTGTTGTAGGGGACATGTTAATTCTTTGATTCAGAGAATTGTTCAAGAGAAACCAGAAAGTCTGCTATAGTCTCAAATGTTGTTTTAATAATAATAATAAATATAAACCTGAAAGGGACTTGCATAGCTATACTGTGTTTTATTTTTGAAACTGAGCTCCTACCACCGAGGTATTGTAAAGATCCCAGAAACATTAATAACAAAATAAGTAAAAATATTAATTTATCTGCCAAGTCAAAAAAGTTGTGAATTTGTCAGGGAGAGGAAGGTATAAGAGATGGACTTTACAAGAATACCTTTTATGCTTTTTACATATACCATCTTCATTTATCTTTAGAACAACCCTGTGATAAAGGCATTATTATTTCCTCTCCTTTACAAAAAGCAAACCAAGAAGGTAAACAGGAGATAGGTTTGTGATTAATTAGAGCTGTTAAAAGGTACAATTGTAGCTTCTGCCACAGCACTGGAGACTAGAGTCTCTTGACCACTTTCACTGTGCCTTGGGTCCCTGCAGTCTAGGACAACCCTGCTACACGATGCTGCTACAATTCCTCAGTGGGAGAAGAGGGCAGATGTAGGGGGAATCGGGACTGTGACTTTGGTTATAGCAGGTCTCATGCTGCTCAGGTTATAAGGGTTTATCTCTGGCTCCTGCCCACCCAGGTGAGTCAAAACACATTCTGGGCAGTTTCATAGCTCACCGTCAGCTTCATGGTCTCATTGCCTCTCTGGCCAATTGGAGCCAAAGAACACAGGGAGTATGTTTCTTCCAGATGTTGTTGTATCTCATCTCTTTACTTGGGGGGAGTTAGTGTGTGGATAATATGACCATATGCTGGCTGGTTTCTAGTCAAGTGCAGTTAAAAGTTTCACCTTTATCTTACTTAAACTGGAAAAGTAAATTCATCTTGCTTTGGATTTCCCTGTTCCTAAATTTCAGAAGCTAGAACTGAAAAATTAGAGATGCATCCAAATAGAGGAAGGACATTTCCCAAAGTGTTAGTGGTGAGTTTCTCTGGGGGAAGGAATGGAATTAAAAGGGAGGGGTGAAGGAAACCTTTTAAGTTTTAGTGTATCCCCTATATTACTTGAATTCTTAATGTTGAGAATATAGTCTGAATTATTTGTGTGTTTAGAAAACATATAACTTTTAAAGCAGTAAATAAATAAATAAATAAAAGGAACACAGCAGCACTGCTTTGATAGCTCATGGATTTAGCAGACTGTAGAGAATATAGATCCTTTAATTGGATGAAATCCAGTCTGCACACTAAGGTTGTTGATGGATGTTTTAAGCCAGGAATTGGAACTTAATGAAATATAGATTTGGTTCAGGTTCAGTTCAAAGGCTACTCAGATATTCTGGTTTAGTTTCAGGTCAATAATTTTAGAAGAAGGCTTAAGTATTGTACAGTCTAGTTGAAAAAGGAAATAGGGTTGACTCGGTTTTGGATTCAGCAAAGTAATAGTTTATTCTAGGTTTTGCTTCTAGTTACTGCCTTAAATGGAACTGTGATACAAAAGTGAAGCCATTAGGTGTTAATTTTACTTGACATGGGGGTTCACTGTACCATTTTTTGACTATTAGGTGAAATAATGAAACCGGAAGCAGCAGAACTAAACCATCACAAAGTGTTTTCTTTATATTGGGATAAATGTGTAATATTCAAGTAGGTTCCTTGAGACATGACGTATTCTATTAATGAAGTCACAGGTTAGGATCTCAGTTTTTCTCTCACTTAAAAAAAAAAATTCCCTATCGTTCAGGGCTGTTTTCCCAGGGGATTTTCACAAAATGGATTTTGTGGACTGAGAACTGAGGTGAGACTTGGAACATTGCGGACACTCTCGCTACTGACTGCAATGAAACGAGTGTGGACTTGATGGTAAACATTGTGACGGAAAAGTATGTTGGGTTTTGTTTTGCTTGCCAAGAAGATATTTGAGAGACTCAATTGGGCCATGTGGTTTTCATTGAATCATTTTTATGCACTCTGTCTTTGAGAGATGATTTTTTCATTGGGGATAGCTATTGGCTGGCTTGAGAACTGCACCTTTTCCACGTTTTCCCTCAATTTACACTGTCAAATTTGGCAGTTCTTCCTTTGAAGGCACTAACAAATGCTACCCTACAGACTGAGAAGTGGTTATGTAGGATCTCTGCACGATATTCTAGATTGGCTGCTTTTTCTTTCTTGGGATTACCTGACATCATAGGAGATTATTCTATTTGAACTCTCCAGCAGAGTCAATTAATTCTGGCTTCCCGGGGGAGACAGTGGTAATGAAATGTGTGTTTGTGTAGCACTAGTCTTCCTGCAGGGCTACCCTCTCTTCCTACCTCAGATATAGATAGAGATTCTCAGATTCAGAGGATTTGGGCCTTAGTGTTCTATTAAACAATGCCAAAGTGTTCCTTTATTTGGCTCTTTCTGTTAATGAAACAGTACCACAATTAATTCATAATTAGGATGCCTTAGAGGTCTGTTTCCCTTTGAATCAAACACTAGAGAGAATATGCCTCTAGTAAAACCCCCAGGATATTCCTCAACAAAAGCAAAGTGCATGTAAAGAATTTAGGGTATCACTGCTAGTGGGATCAGCTCAGGTGGTTGGTGGAACCAGTTTACTTAAATGATGCATCTCAAGAGAGGGGGTATTTTCCTTAGACTAGTTTTGGTCAGTTAACTAGGACCCTTCTTGCCAAATAGTAAGAACAGAAACTCTCACTACGTAACAGCTCCTTATTGTGTCCTTTTTGTATTTTTCCCGGGGAGTGACTATTTTTAGAACTCTTCCTGAGGGTTGCATGCTCAATTTCTTTAATCTGTAACTCTTCTTGGCTGTGTTTTGCAGGAGAAGCTGTGCCTGAGGATGAGCAGATCAGTGCTAAGGACCAGAAGAACCTTGAGCCTTGTGATAACACCCCGATCATAGACAATATTGCTCCTGTTGTTGCTGGCATCTCTACAGAGGAGAAGGAGAAGTATGATGAGGAGATCTCCAGTCTCTACAGACAGCTGGACGATAAGGTCTGTGGCCAGAGATTTATAGTCCTCATTCCAGTACAAAGATGGCAGGTCCCAGACAGCGTCAAGCCCTAGAACTGATGTGGAGCTGCAGACTGATCTTTATGTCTAGCCTCCAGATATTTACCCTCTTGATGGTATAGACTTGATGGTGCATGGGAGCTTGATTTGTGTGTAATGTAAATATTCATGGAAATGTGACTGGAAGAGTAGGGTGCTGATCTCCATAGACAGGCAGGTGCTATTTGGAGTCATCACTTCTAGAAACTGGACTGGCTGATGACTGCATGACAGTGGGGATGTGTGAGTACCTAAGTCACTCTTCCTTTCTTCTCTGGGCATATCCCTCAGCTCTTGGAAACTCTGACAGTAGCCCCAGCTAGGGGCAAGGTTAGTGACTCTTAGAACTCAAGTGTGTACCTTAATCATGCAGCCCTAAGACCCTGGGATGATGGCCTCACCTATGAGAAAGCTCTTTTCAGGGGCATATGGTTGAATGAAGTAGTTTGAACATGGTAATTGGAGACATCCAATTTTATGACAAACTTTTGGGATTCAAGTAGTCATGTAAATTCAGAAGTTGGAATAGAGGAAAAGAGTCCTTGGAGAACACGGTATCATTCAGCCCCAATAAAGGCTGGGTTAGAAATCCCAGAGGCATAGGAAATTAAATTGGTGTTTCACGTGATCTTGGCTTATTGCCCTTGGAATATTCTAAATCCTTTCAGTTCATTTCATCAAGGTTGCTGATATTTTTAGTCTGATTTAATCTTTTCTGCTGTGGCTCAGCTCAAGAGTGCTTGGGGACACCTCTGACTTGGATGAAACAGCTTTGTTATGTTAACGTCGCCATTAATCTTACAAGCCTCTCTCTTTGGGGTAAAGCTCAGAGTCTGGTATCACCTTTACAATCTGAATGTGACTGGTTGCCTTAAGGAAGCTAGTCCTGCTTGTTTATGATTCTGAGAGTTTGCTTTATGACCACAGTATTAAACTGAGGTCACCCTACCTTTCTGAAAGCACATTTAATAAAATATTCACACATGAGAGCGAGGTTACTTGCCCTTTAGGCTCTAGACATACTGTTATCTTCTACTTCTACCAGGTGTTTTATGAAAAGCCTCAAAGTAAGAGAAAAAGGATATCAGTAGAAGGTTAACAGTATATGCTATTTATTGGTTTCTCCAAAGAATTGCTATTGTTTAAATAGTGGGAAAAGAAGGCAGACCATATGCAGATTTCTTCCCCCTCATTTTAGAATCGTTGGGCTCATTTTTAGTAATAACAGAGAAGCACAGAGAATCCCAGATGAAGGGTGAGAACCTGACTCTATCATCTGTTCTCTATGAATTGATGCCTGCCATGGTGGAATCGTTATCATTTACCTTGGTGGCATGAGACTCTTCCATTGATCTGAGGGAGACTTTAGAATTTCGATCCCAGCTTTTGAAATGTAGCAATGAGGGCTGAGCTCAGAGACATGAAAATGCCATGTCTGAGGTATGCAGTTGGGAGCTGGAGAGCTGGCTGGAGAGTCTCTGTCTCCTGATGGCCAGTCTATGGCATTTTCTGATACATTGTTTTCCTGTAGCACGTGCCTTGAAAACCTCGTGAAGCACCCCGTTCCAGGTTAGCATCTATGTAGGATGATGCTGAAAGATGTGAGGGAGGACTGAGCCTAAAAGTCTCAGCCTTAGAGGGCACCCCAGCTAATGGCTTGCCCTTAGTAACTCTACCCATGGATTGCCTGATTATGTCTTACCAGCTGTCATGCTTAAGTGTCCTCCTCGCAAGGGATCCAGTACTTCGATGTTTCTGGTTGTTTGATACTTGGAGAATATGAGTTGGTACATGGCATCATCATAGATTATTGAGTGGTAGGACTGGAAGTTTCTAGGTCTAGGTGAGACACTAGCCCAAATAGTGACATGACTTATCCAAGTTTATATCACCACAGGTGGCAGAGCTGGAATGAGGTTACGTATCTTCTGACTCCCACTCCAGTGCTCATCCCATTTTGGCCTTAGCCTTTTAAATGAGGAACTGGTCAGCCCCTGTGAATCTGTTTAGGGTATGATGGGAGAAAGACTACATGGTTTTCTTCTGACTGCCCATTCTGTCCATCCTCCCAGCTACTCCTGTACTGCCCTGCCAGGGGTCTAAGCACAGGTACTCTTCAAGGCAGTGCTGTGTGAAGGAAACGCATACACTGTGGAATAAGATCTGCAACTTCACAATACTGAGACCTGGGCTAATGCCCTACCCTGCTGAAGATGCCCATGGGGCTTGTGTCTGTTACTCAAAAGGTTGCAATGGGGATGAAATGTTTCTCATATATAGCTAGTCGTCAATAAATATTAGTTCCCATCCTCCTTTTTGGTCTTATTCCTCTGGGTCCTGTTTGTTTGAGGGAGAAGCCATGTCATATGTGGCATGGAAGGGCAGTGTGCCATGGTAGGCTGTCAACATGAACAGACTGGTATTGGCACCGCTTCGCTCTTTTTCCTTGTCCCCTCTCCAATACTGCTCTACTTTTGGAGATATATGAGAGGAATCCAGTCTAAGGAGAAATACAAATTGATTACCTATTATACTGATTACCATGGCAATAAAAACATCTTTATAATTAAAGGTGACCAGTTGGCAACTGGGATGGTCTAGTTTCTCATTTATAGAGCTGTACATGCTATTTCATGCATAAGAAAAATTCAAGTATAAGAATATTTTCTGAAAAGTGCTTTGAAATCTGTTATCCATGGACTAGATGTTTAGAATCAGCATCACAATGAATGTGACTCACACATGTTCTAAGAGATGCACTTGAATGTCTCGGTGGGGCGGCACAGCACACCTTATCCTGGAGGTTTTGAAAGATGTTTTTAAAATCACAGTAGACTACACTAATTCCCTAAAGAGGCTCCCTTAAAAGAGTAAATGTAGTTTGGGAAATATCTCTGGGATAAGTGATCCATGGCTCCCCGATGTTAAAATTTTGGGGTCTTTGAAGTTAAGTGGTTTAAATTTAAGTGCTGAGGAGCATAAGCACAAAATTATTTCTGGCAACTGACATGCAAAGTTGGTAAAGTGGAAGAGAAAATATGTCTACAAAATAGTCTCCTAGTTGAAGTACCACATTTTCGAGGTTTCACACTGGTGTAATTTCCCTAATTTTCCTGCCAGAAATATGATTTGGAAAGAATGTAGAACCATTAAGGAGACATTGATGTGATAAGTTCAGTAGAAACAGGATCTCTCAGAACAAAGAAGTAAGGCCAAAAGACGTCCTACAGAAAGAAAAAGGAGATACAGATCTTGTACTGTTGATTTTAGAATATTCTTGCTCATTTGTGAGTTAACCAGATTCAAATGTATGCGTACACACCACCAAACAGACTGGGGAATATTCTGTGGAAAATTGAGATTTTGTAGCACAGGCCCTTAAGTGTACCCTCTTATCTCACCTCTGAAAAAGGCAGGAAGCACAGTACAGGGTTTTTTATATGGGCTGCTGATAAGAACACCTAGACAGGACCTGGCACAAAGAGTGACCCAATCATGTGGAACTGAATCTGACTCTGGAGTTTGGACCCTAGAATTGTCATCAAAAATAATGTTTCCAAGAGGGAGGCAAATGGGAAGCCAGGTTACCATTCTTCGCAGGCTGTGCTTAACATTTCATTTGAAATCATGAAAACAATTGCAGCGAAGACTCCATTTCTTACACAGCTAGGCGTTGTCACTTGCTGCCTCGCCTGTGCTGGGGTGGTTAGTGTCTAAGGAGAGGTGGGAGAGGTGGGCAGTGGACACCCTTGCTTTTGTGGCAGCAACACCTAGTGGCAGAAAATGAGAGCGAGAAGAGTGAATTCACTTTTCCCACTGCAGTGACTGCTCAGAAAGTCAGCACGAACGCTTCTTCACCTTAGCTGCTGTGACTTTTTGTGTGTGTTTAACTGGTAAGAAAACTAGCTTCCAATCAAAAAGGAGATTTGCCAGTGCCCAAGATTAACTCTCTAGTAAATGTTTTTCCAGTCTAACTGAAAGATTAGAAGTGGAAATATTGGTCTTTCCTACCCATCAGGTGGCAGCATTCCTGGT
Organism: Carlito syrichta; assembly: GCF_000164805.1. Taxonomy (NCBI): domain Eukaryota; kingdom Metazoa; phylum Chordata; class Mammalia; order Primates; family Tarsiidae; genus Carlito; species Carlito syrichta. Next base: position 63,400 of record NW_007242021.1, on the reverse strand, counting down.
TACTGATGCATTTGACAAGACTTGGGATGTTCATATATTACAGTGCAGATGGTTAGAAATTCACTCCCTTATTTTTTGAGTTAGGAATTCACTGGTAATGTCTTTGAATTCCCAAGCCCCAGATATCTGATTTCTGGATGAGTAGGAATTGGGTTGAATGTGCAGGGTATCATATATCCCAGAATATCCAGATGTTTCATCTGCTGAGAAAGGTGGATGAAGAGGTATTTTAACCAAACAAGATCTTGGAACCAGTTTATTTTCTGTGGAGGCGCACCGCACCATTCCCTCCATCTTATGAGCAAGCTTATGTAGCCGACTGTTGTCGGGAAACCAGACTATCAAAAATGACATAACTAACCACAAAAATCAAACGTGATGTTTCATTTCAGGACGATGAAATTAACCAGCAGAGCCAGCTGGCTGAAAAACTGAAGCAACAGATGCTGGATCAGGATGAGGTAAAGAATGCAATAATTTTTTTTTTAACAAAGTTGTTGTATTACTCTTGGTTGTTGATGCTTGTTCCAGAAATTTAGTTTGCTAGAATTTTTAAAAATCACTGAATTATGTAGAAAATTTGTTTCCCTTCAATATCTGTTAAAAGCTGATTTTCACTGAATGTAGAAAATAAATGTCTGACTTTTGAGAGCTCTGGGGTTTTTGCGAATCGGTAGCTGGGAGAGCAGAGACCTTTGGCTTGGTAGTTGGGCAAAGATGATTCTTTTTTTTTCCTCCCCCCCCCCCCTTTTTTAAAGGAGATGGGGTCTCGCTCTGTCTCCCAGGCTGGAGTGCAGTGGTATGATCATAGCTCATTACAACCCTGATCTCCTGGGCTCAAATGATCCTTCTGCCTCAGCATCCCTGGTAGCTACAGATGTGAGCCACCATGCCCTATTTTGGGCAAGGATGATTCCATTTCCTCATACCCTGCACTACTGTGTCCTGCTGCTCTAGCCTATTTCAGTTTTGCAAATCAGCCGGCTGAGGTCTTTGATATATGCCATGTTCTGCTATCCTGTAGGGAAACAAAAATGAAAGCAGAGGGTAGAGGAGGGGAAAGCAAAGAGGAGAGGGCCCCAAGTGCTGTGTCAGCATATATGCGATACATTAAAAAGGAAGCGAATTGTTTTCAGTCGCTTCCCCAAAGCATTCAATTCTTCAGTTAGGGTTTTTATTACGTGATGTTTTTGCCAAGTATTTTACAAACAAGAACCTAAACAAAGGACAGTCAGCCAATCTATCAAACATAAGCGATTAGTAATTCCTTTGCTGAGGGCCATCTATATATTGTACTCTTTTTATTTTTATTTTTTGAGTCGGGGGTCTCACTCTGTTGCCCAGGCTGAACTGCACGATCATGGCTCACTGCAGGTCCGACCTCCTCCTGGGCTCAAGCGATCCACCTGCCTCATCCTCTGAGTAGCTGGGACTGCTGGCGCATACCACCAAGCCTGGCTAATTTTTTTTTTTTTTGAGTTGGAGTCTCACTCTATCACCCAGACTGGAGTGCAGTGGCTGCTCCCGGCCACTGCAACCTCAACCTGCTGGGCTCCGGCGATCCTTCCACCTCAGCCTTCCAAGTAGCTGGAGCTATAGATGTGTGCTACCTTGCCCGGCTGATTTTTTGATTTATTGTAGAGATGAGATCTCGCCAAGTTGCCCAGACGGGTCTCGAACCCGCAGGCTCAGGCAATCCACTCATCTCAGCCTCCCAAGGCGCAGGATTACAGGCTGAGCCACTGTGCCCGGCTCTGGCTAATTTTTTGATTTTTTTTTTTTTTTGGTAGATACAAGGTCTTACTATGATGCCCAGGCTAAAACTTTTGTGCTTTCAGTTGCTTTCTGCTTTGTTGCTAACATGGTATGGATTGAATCTCACAACGCATTGACAGCAGGTGGTTTGGGTTTATGTCCTAGGTATCCCAGTCCTCCACTCCCTTCTTCCTCCTTGTGCCCTGTCAGCTCTTCAGGGCAATGCGCCCCCCACCCCCATGCTTCCCTTGGTAGGGAGATAACCTATGCCTTTGTAATCAGGTGAGCCATATTTAATTGATTTATTGATTTAGTTTAAGGTCTTTGCTCTAGTTGAAGCCTTCTGTGTGCTTAGTGTTTTCTGCCCTTCTCCCATTCTCTCTGTTGCGTCCGCAGCATGGGCACAGCTGCCTGGGATAAAACTTCCTTCCTGTTACTGTTCAGACTCTTTAATGTTTTTCTTTTCCTGTATTACCAAGGCAATATCTGTTCACTATAGAAAAAAATTCAGAAAACACAATAGGGACAGAGATAATGAAAGCATCCACAAGCCCAGGCATTCACTTTTAACTAATGATAATGTTTGCGTTATATCCTTCTATATATTCATGATGGATGTTAAGACAAAGTGACTGATCGCCCTTTTAAACTGTTTTGGCTGAAATCAACCTGTTTACAGTGTGAAGTCTTGATAATATTTTAAAAGCTATGATTTCCCCATCCTCTGTTTAGCCGACCAGCTACAGAGCACAGTGGGGTTTTTTTGTTTGTTTGTTTGTTTTTTTAGTCAGAGTCTCACTCTGTCACCCAGGCTGGAGTGCAGTGGCATGCTCAGGGCCACCACAACCTCGACCTGCTGGGTTCAGGCAGTCCTTCTGCCTCAGCCTTCCAAGAAACTGGAACCACAGGTGTGTGCCACCACACCTGGCTAATTTTTTAATTTATTGTAGAGATGAAGTCACACCAAGGTGCCCAGGCTGCTCTCAAACCCCTGGGCTCAGGCAGTCCTCTCACCTCCGCCTCCCAAAGTGCTGGGATTACAGGCATGAGCCACCACACCTGGCTAGCACAGTGATTTTTAACGTGTCATTTACTCTTTGAGCAAAGTCTATACAGCTTTAAAATAAAACCCAAAAGAGAAACAGATTTTAAAAACAAGAACATGTCTTTTTAATAATTTTATTTAGCATCTGGATCATATAGTGGGGTGTCCCATCATCCTGAACTTTTCCAACTTGTTTTCTTGTATTTGATTTCAAAGTGGCTTTCTTTAGGATACAGCACAGAACGTAAACATCTGAACATTAGATTCACCAGGTCCATGCCATCTCACTTCCCCAGCTTTTAGCTTCCACGAGAAGAGACTATGAGAAGATACAGGAGGAGCTGACGCGTCTCCAGATTGAGAACGAGGCAGCCAAAGATGAGGTGAAAGAAGTTCTCCAGGCCCTGGAGGAGCTGGCTGTCAATTATGACCAGAAGTCACAGGAAGTGGAGGACAAGACCAGGGCCAATGAGCAGCTGACGGATGAGCTGGCTCAGAAAACGGTGGGAGCATTTGTGTCTGGGGAGCGGGGCTTCCTCGGCTGCCATTCCTGTACTTAGACCGATGTTTGACAGACAGCTTGTCTAGGAAGGCAGTGACTGGATGGCTATTTAGTGTTGGACTTAGATGCATTCTCTGAGGTCCTCCAACAATCAGAACACTTTGTGGAGGTGACTTTTATCCACTCATCTTGGAATTGCATATCACAGCTGTCTATCCAGATAATTTATTACATCAGCAGGGACTCCTTGTGGGAAGAGTCAAGAGTAAAGACTTTGGAGCCAGAAAAATGCTAGTCACAAATTTGATTTCACAGCTCTTGGTCTTTAGTCAAGACACTTAAACTTCTAGAGTACTCCATTCCCTTACTTGTAAAAATGATGATAACATTCTCCTTGCACAGTGTGAGAATTCGTGCCAGCTGATGTAAAGCACTTAGCAGAGACCCTTGCACATGCTACAGTACCAATCAGTGAATCTCAAAGTGTTGCTCTTAACAAGCAAGAGTGGGGGACCCACAGGAGGAAGGGACTTCACTCTTCCTGCTGATGCCTTCCTGGATGAAGTTCGTTCCTTTCCCTCTACTTCTCATCCCTGCTATTCCCTTCAGGAGCTCAGAACTAAGCTGTCCTTGTTTGGTTGCTGCCCTGTTTTAAGCCGGTGCTTTTCAGTCTGCCCATTTCCTTGTCTCTAGATTATCCAAGTGAAAGAACCGCAGGTTCTGCCCAGTAAGCTAGCAGCAGCAGGGCCAGTGAGCATTTGGCGCCATGCTGGTGGTGGGATGTGTCCTTTCCTACCTGGAAAATGGGTAGCAGAGAAGTGGAGTGGCTGTAACCCGCTGCCCTTGGCACCTTTGCCCAATGGCTTGGCATCATGGGGTTGTGCCCAGCCTGCTTTGTGGAAAACATCCAGTTCTCTTGGGCAAGGGGAAGTAGCAGATGGAACAGGAGAGTGGGGCTGATGGGAATTGCTCCTCCCTACACACATTCAGTTGCATGGAGGAAGACTTTCCTACTGCTTCCTCCTGTGGATTTTAAAAACAAGATGACATAAGTGGTTGGCGATGCCAGACCAAACAAACTCATTCAGAAGAAGTCAGTTAGGAAAGGGGAAGACTTTGATTTTCTCGGCTTAGTGTTTCAACAGGATTCTTTGAGCTACTCCTTGGTATTATTTGCTTCTCAAAACAATAAAATGTTTTTCGTAATACATTAGTAACCAGTTTAGGATACTGTTTTTAGTCAGATCACTAAAAAATGCTCTAATACAGTTGCATATGGAATAATTATGTAAGTGTCTTTGCATTTAACTCCATAATTTTAGGAGTAGGGGGATTCTTTGTTGGCTGACTTAATACCAAGATGCCAAAAGATGGCTGTTCTACTGATGTTGAGAGTTAGTTAAGAATCCATAATTTTTGGCAATGTACATAAAAGATGAAGACGAAATGGGTGGGTTAAAGTTTGGCCAGAAAATACAGGTTCTGCTATACAGTAAGAAGCTATCTGTTAAACTTAACTAATTTTGAAAAATTAGTTGAATTTTGAATAGCGTTTAATTCAGCTTCACTGTGAAAATTAGAAGACCTTTTCTGAGTTGTTTTCTGAATCTATTAATGTTCCTCTGGGCCATCTATTCCAGACCTATCTATTTTTATGACGTCAGGTGGGAATATAGAAGTGGCCCAGGGAGCAGGTTTGTTTAGAAGCAGAGGTGGGGACATCTGCAGGTCTGTATAGACCCTGGAATAAAACAGGGTGGACTGAAACAGCATCTAGTTAAGTGGAAAGATGTGAGTAAATGCTATAAATGTAAGGGCTCCTTCTTTGGCTTTATTTATTTATTTATTGAGTTGGGGTCTCACTCTGTGGCCCAGAATGAAGTGTAGTGTCATGCTCCCGGCCACTGCAGCCTCAACCTGCTAGGCTCCAGTGATCCTTCTGCCTCAGCCTTCCAAATAGCCAGAATTATAGGTGTGTGCTACCACACCTGGCTAATTTTTGATTTATTGTTGAGACAAGGTCTTGCCAAGTTGCCCAGGTGGGTCTCGAACCCGTGGACTCAGGCAATCCACTTGCCTCGGCCTCCCAAAGTGTTGGGATTACAGGCTGAGCCACTGAGTCCGGTAACTTTATTTGTTTTTAATAACTTATTTCACTGACCTGAAAATTGTCATCTGATATGTAGACATATAGCATGCCATGGCATGATACAACTTGTTGATTTGGAATTCCTCTTCCTATGCAAGAAAGCAGTGCTAGGCTACAGTTTGCCTTAGAAGGACTCTTATACTGAAGACACGAGAATCAATAAAAGAACGCCATCCTACACGATGCTGTTATTTTTTGTCATGCTTTATGAAATTGATGAGCAACCCTTGTAATTTGTTGTTCAAATTTGCTTTTCAGACTTCCCTGACGACCACACAGAGAGAGCTGAGTCAGCTACAAGAGCTTAGCAACCACCAGAAAAAAAGGGCCACCGAGATCCTGAATTTGTTGTTGAAGGATCTGGGGGAGATAGGTGGAATTATTGGCACCAACGACGTGAAGACCGTAAGCCAGCCCTTTTAATCTTCTCTGCCGGCTCTTATCATGGCATAATTTTAAGTTTGCAGGGTCGCGTTTTCGTCTTTTAAGTATTCAGTGCTTAGCATCGTGCTTTGCGTCTGCCATGTGCTCGGAAGTATTTGAATGAATGACCAAAAAAAGGACTGATGGAATGACTAAGTCAATAATTGTTGGGTGAAGAGGAGGAGAAAAAACATTTACCTTTCAAATCTAGAGAATGTCTTCGAATCTTGGTTGGCTTTAAGCGAACTGGCTTATTCCTCGAATTTATTTGCCAGTGTCACAGAAGTTTGGAATTAGACATGTTAAGCAACAGTTCTTGTCTCAGAATTGTGTTTCTCCTTTTCTAAAATAACCCAGTAGAGTGAAAATTCTCCAACCAGTTAGTATGAATCAGGAAAGCTTTTAGCTGAAAGTGACAGGATTCTAACAGTGGCTTAAGAAATAAAGCCACATTTAATTATTCACAATATAAGTCTAGAATCTTCCTCACCTGGGAGCTTATTGGAACTATAGCCTCTCAGGCCCTGCCTCAGACCTACTGAGTCAGAGTCTGCATTTTAACAAGAGTCTCCAGGTGATTCTTATGTTTATTATCGTTGGAGAAGCAAATTTTGGTTTGGTACAGTAGCTCAATAATGTCAAGGATGCAGGTTTTTTCTCTGTTTCCTTTCTGCTATCTTCAGCCTGTTTCCTTTTCATATCTTTAGGATTGTGCCTCATGGTAGCAATATGGCTGCTACAGCACCAGTCCTCACATCCTCACTCAACCATATCTAAGGCAGAATGGGCCAAAAAGGCCAACTGCTTTCATCCAGGAGGGAAACATATCCCAGAAGTCCCCATTAGACATACCTTTATACTTCACTGGCTAGAATTGGATCATATGACCATCCCAAACAGCTGAGAAAGAAGAGGGGAACAGGATTACTATAATTGGATTAAACCCATCATGATTAATCCCCTGAGGTTGGTGCTCTTGATAGCAAGGAAGAAAGAGATGTGGGGAGAACCAGTGTGGTACAAAGTTGGCCAGAAACTAGGAATAGGGAAGAGAGAGAATAAAAATGTTATCAGCCAAGAACATTGACAGTTTGCCAGCACATATAGATGCCATTGTTGTCATTAACCAGAAAAGCAGATTAGAGACATTTAAAAAATAGCTTTATTGAGGTATAATTTACTTACATCGAGCTACACATATTTAAAGTGTACAGATGTTTTGACATATGTGTACACATGAAACCATCACCACCATTAAGATAATGAACGTATCTATCTCTCCCAAAAGTGTGTGTCACTGTTTTTGGTCTATTTCATTGACATATGCTTTATGCAAATACCAAAATGTTGGTTTTAAGAAATATATTATTATTATTATTATTATTATTATTTGTAGAGATAGGGTCTTACTACATTACCCAGGCTGTTCTACTGTTCTCTATTTCCTGGCCTCAAGCGATCCTCCCACCTCGGCCTCCCAAAATGCTGGGATTACAAGCATGAGCCACCACACCCAGCGATCATATTTTGATCACCATAGCTTTATAATAATACAGCATCCTTCTCTCTCTCTCTCTCTCCCTCATTTACTTTTAAATAAACTATATTTTCTAATCTAAAAATAATAACAATACAGTATCTTGTCAGTGATATACGCATGTTGGTTTATCAAGCTGGGGAGTGGTGTTATATTGCTTACCTTCCACTCACATATTTCTAAAACCAAATTCTTTGAGTTTAGCCATTTTATCTTTAGAAGGTAGCACATGCCTGTAATTCTGGCTACTTGGAAGGCTGAGGCAGAAGGATCGCCGGAGCCCAGCAGGTCGAGGCTGCGGTGGCCGGGAGCGGCCACTGCACTCCAGTCTGGGCGACAGAGTGAGACTCTAACTCAAAAAAAAAAGAAGGCTGAATTATATATACATCGATCTGCTGAGTAGGGACACTCAGGTCGTGAGTTGGGTTGTTAAATACTGGAAAACACTCCCAAGATTAGGTTCCCATATGTAGACCATTTCTAGGAAACATCCAAAGCCCTTTCTGGATGGTGTAGCATATCTAGGCTTAGAGTATATGGTCTCTTTAAACTTAACCATTCTTTCATGGAACCTCTATTGTAACTGAATATTTCATGAATCCTTGTGAATGAATCTAATTTTAGCACAGATTTCTCAGATACTATAGAGTTAATCTTGTTACGCTTCAGTCTGGCGATTTTATATTCAAGGATTTAATTTTTTGAACCATACGTTGCTGTTGAGCGATAAAATTCTGAGGTGGGATGATTCAATGGCCCGTGATACGATATGAAGTTAGGGTTGATTTATGGGAAGCTGGCGCCTGCTGCTGATAACGATAAAGGAAGAAGGTATTTTTATGCTGAGTTCTAAAATAGAGCTGATGAAAATGCTAATGAAATCAAGGAGTGTCTGGGTGCTTCAGCATTAGAAAAAAGAGTCCTTTCCTTTGGGAATCTGAAGTATGATTGAGATTATTTTTAAATACTCGATTGGATGTTTTTGAGATTATTTTTGGATTCCAGACATTGGATACCCTAGTTAATTTCATTGATAACTCTCACTTATAAATCATTATATTCTCAATCATTCTTTTTTTTTTTCTTTCTTACAGTTATAATTTAACTGTTAGGGCTAATGGAAGAGCTGTATGACTTTGGGCAACTTGCTGTACTTCTCTGGTTCCACTCTCCTAATCTGTAAAATGACAAGATGAGATCAGATAATCTCAAAGGTTGTCAGCTCAGAAATTACGTGACTTCTACAAATACTTGTTGGATTTATCATTATAGGTTCAGCTACTTTTCTTATTGGTCATGACCATCAGTTGATCTGGTAATTATTTTGATATAAGAAAATAAGCAGATTAAGGAAATCTATTTTAGCGATCTTGCATTTTTGTCCTAAAATCCTATCAGATTCCCACAAGTTTCCTCTTGGTAGGACTTTGGGGTGAGGGGAAAAGATGACTGTTAGAATCTCCCCCATTCCTCAGTTCCAGAATATGACACACTCAGCCAGCCAGGAAAGAGCAAAAAAAGCCAGAATCTGCCCTCCCCTGCAGCCCCACCCTGTGGTGTCTTGAAACATTTCCAGAGTCCAGACATTATTTTGCTTACTCGACAAAACAAATAAGTCCAGTGTTCACTTTATTCAGGTTTGCTGGTGAGCCTCTCGTGTATCTGTGGCACTGGGCTAACCTTCAGTCGAAGATTTCCAGGAAACTAGTCACAAACTGAATAGAAAATTGAGGTAGAGGAAATGCAAGGGATTAGACTGGCTGCCCTAAACTTTTTTCGACCCACACTGACTGCATTCAGTCCCATTCTGACTTGTAGGCCTTAGAATGTGAAAAGTCGCCTTCCTTACCTTGGACCTGGCCTAGAAATGACAGTGGTTCCTCTCCAGGCACAGCCAAGCCATGCTCAAGAGACGTAGGGCGGGGTCAGGGCGAGGCCACTCCGCCCATAGAGGCAGGTGGAAGCCACAGGCCATGCCTTCTGGCGATTTCCTGGTGCCAGCTTTATTCCTGGACTGGTCATCTGTACTGGATCCCATGGTCCATATGTACTGCTGGGGCATTGTCAGACCCTGGGAGAGTTGTAAATAACAGTTCAGCAGCAAATTCTTAGTATTCTTTTTGAAATAACAGTATACTGGAATTACTGGAAACTTTTGAGCGTGAAACCACTAACAATATGAACTCTGCATTGGTAAGAATCCTCACAGTTAAAATCCATTTGGGGCTGAGCACAGTGGCTCACTCCTGTAACCCCTGCACGTTGGGAGGTGAGAGAGGACTGCCTGAGCCCAGGAATTCAAGAGCAGTCTGGGCATCTTGGTGAGACCTCATCTCCATAATAAATCAAAAATTAACTGGGCCTGGTGGCATGTGCCTGTAGACCCAGCTACAGGAAGGCTGAGGCAGAAGGATCGCCGGAGACCAGTAGGTCAAGGCAGCTGTGACTGTGATCAAGTCACTGCACTCCAGCCTGAGCGACAGAGAGAGACTTTCACACACACACACACACACACACACACACACACACACGCACGCACGCACACACATCCATTTTTGGGGAATATTGTTTATTTCTATCAGGCACGTACTCAAAAATCTCCTTTTCATTCTCCTAAGACAAGAATAGGCTTCAGAAGTTATGGTTCTGGTTTGGGAGAAGAAACCTCCAGTTCTCACTTTGGTGGACGTCTGTCTTTATATATTTTTTGCTCTGCCCCAACTTACATGGGATCTGGGCATAAAACACTATGTGTCCTACTTTGGCAGACTTAGAAAAGAAAAGGGGTTAATCCTCTTTCCACAGTACCCAAGCTACTGGTATAGGGTGTGAAATTCATGTGGAGGAGATGGATGTTTCTTTATCTTTTTGCCTGGATGAGATATGGGATACAACCAGTCAGGCTTAGGAAGGGGTTTCTCATTCCTTTCCCATACTGGACCAATGACAAAGGCAGAAAAACAAAACTGAAGCTAAAGATTTCAGGCTTTTCTCACCCAGGGTCTCCATGCTGTTGGATTCTAAAGGGGAATGTAGCCGGAAGCGATGGGAGGCAAATCTTTGGCAGTCAGAAGTATCACTGACTTAGCAAGAACTTCTTTTAACATGGATTCTGCATTGTGTTGGTTGACGTTGGAGTCACTTGTCGTATGCTGTTGTTGAGCTCTTACAGAAGGTTGATGCCAAGTTACAGGCACTCAGCAGTGACTTCATGTTTGTTGCCGGATTTCAGGGCTCTTACCCCATACCATTTTCTTTGCTCTCAAATGTTAACTGACAAAATAGTTACACGGGGAGTTAACGATGGCAATAATGACAAAGGTCGGCAGTTAGAGTGGACTGTGGAACATTAAAAAAACGCCCCCCCCCAAAAAAACCCCACATGGTTGGAATCATTGTCTTAGAACCAATGGAAGCCTGTGTTCCGGGGCTGGATTCTGAACGGGGGGCTCTTTTCTCCTGAGGTGCTCGGCTGCCCTCTGGTGGCCCAACAAAATACGCACACAGTTGCTTGCTCATTTGATCAGTTGCTCCTCAAGACCATGTTTGCATTTCAACAGATGGCTTTCCGTCTGAAGTATCTTGCTTCAGTTTTTGTTTCCAGGAGGGCTCTGAAACATGGACAGCAAATATAGATCATGCAGGAATTCTGGCTGTCAGAATCTTCTCTTCTAAGGTGAATTTAGGCTGTTGTTCTCGTATGCTCTTAAATACGTTACTGCCTGCAAGGAAGCCGCAGGAGTGAAACGGCAAGGAAAAGCAGATACATAGTAATGAAAAGTCACCCTGAGAAGCCTTCATCTAGAGGGCCGTTGGTAATGAATGGGACATTCTTATTCACTAGATGGTCCGTTTAATTGAGGACTGTGCAGAAAGACCTTTTAATTTCAATCCTTGCCATAGAAACACATTGAAGGCATTAGATGACTTCTCTACTCGCGTAAGCAGACTATAGAGAACATAATTGAAATTTTGATTTACGTTTTTATAGGGATCTAGGGTCACCTTTAAGAGCGCCAGGCCTCTCTGCTCTTACAGAAATGTGAGATGTGAGACATTGAATGGAGTACCTCCTTGAAGTTATTTCCTTTTTTAAATCTTCAGTGTTTTTTTTTTTCTTCTATCATTTCTTTTATTCTAAAAATCAATTGTAATGAAAATCCTGGCTAGTTGTGGGTTATATTTAGTAGGGGTTTTCAGTTGAAAGTACTATCTGGCTTAAGAGAACTTGGGGTTGGATGTATAGTACTTTTCAGAGGTCATTTTGGATTTGTCCTAGGGTTAAGATTCTGAACCAGAAATCCTCAGTCATCTTGAGAATCATGCAGTTGAATCCGTGAACCTCTGGAAATCATAGGCAGTGTTTGAGTGTTTCCCTCCTGTGCTCAGTTGGCAGATGTGAATGGAGTCATTGAGGAGGAGTTCACCATGGCCCGCCTGTATATCAGCAAGATGAAGTCAGAGGTCAAGTCCCTGGTGAACCGCAGCAAACAGCTCGAGAGTGCCCAGATGGACTCCAATAGGAAGATGAACGCCAGCGAGCGGGAGCTGGCGGCCTGTCAGCTGCTCATCTCCCAGGTGGGCCTCTCCTTTCCTTTCCTCCTCACTGCACAACCTTGTGCTCTTGAGATCTCCTCCCCCCATGCCCTTACGGGTACTGATAGTGCATCATGGGGGATAGTTGATGGACTCGGCGTTCCATACGCATGGCTTCCCCAGGCAGTGACGGCCCAGGTTTATTCTTAAGGCTAGATTTTGTTTTGTTGTGTGAACTACATGAATTTCCTTGAGTTCCTCCCCTCACCCCACCCCCCTTTTTTTTTGAGTTGGAGTCTTACTCTGTCCCCCAGACTGGAGTGCAGTGGCATGCTCATGGCCGCTGCAGCCTCGACCTGCTGGGCTCAGTCAGTCCTTCCGCCTCAGCCTTCCAAGTAGCTGGAGCTATAGGCACCATGCCCGGCGAATTTTTTGATTTATTGTAGAGATGAGTTCTCACCAAATTGCCCAGACTGGTCTTGAACCCGTGGGCTCAGGCAATCCTCTCACCTTGGCCTCCCAAAGTGCTGGGATTACAGACTGAGCCACTGAACCTGGCCGAGTCCCTTCCCTTTTTAAAGATCTATTTATCTGTAGAAGGGTATATAGATAATGAATGAACAAGATTGGGTGGAATCTCTAAAACTCCTGTCAGATAAAGCGACATTCCTTTATTTTTTACTTTCTACTGTAGATACAGTTTGATATGTGAAAATAGAGACTATTGCTGCTGCTACTAATAATAGTAGCAGGTAGTGTTTTATTGAGTGTTTGCCGTATACTGTACATGTATACTGTGCACATGCATTTTCTTACTTGATCTTTAAAAAATCGGTAGACAGGTTTTATTATTGTTCCTTTTCTTTTTCTTTTTTTTTGGATAGAAAACTGAGACTTTAGATGAAATATGTTGTCCAAACACGTATCTCCAGTGAATGGCAGAACTGGCACTCAAAACTAAAATGTGTGTGAACCCTAAGCCCGTGTCTTCAAGGGCTTTTCAAGCCCCTGGGCACATCTCATTTGCTTAGGAAGGAAGGCTGCTCTTCTTCCCGTTGGAATGGCATTTTCATTTTAGTAAGGTAGTTTCAGAAAATAGCAACCCAGTTTCCAGACTGCCATCTGAGTGTGGTGTTTGGGTCTGATGCTTCTGGGAGTGGTTCAGTTGCGTGCTGCTCACTGCCTTATGCCAGGCATTAAAACAGCCAAAGTCATTTCGGGGAGACAGATACCAATGTGGATTGGTGCATCCAGTAATACTGTGAGGCAGACAAAAACGTTTTTCATTCTGATATGCTTTTGACCATAATAATACGTAATCATAGAAACATCTCTCACTTCCCTGGCTAAAATAGATCCACAACGTTCTATTTTATAATGAGCATAATAAGCAAAAGCGTATTGAAAAGATTATTCGTGCTGGTGTGTGGTAGTGAAGTTGATGTAGTCATATGAGAGGGGACTCAAAAAACTGGAATTTATTTATAAAAATTGTGTATTTATTCTTACGTGTTTAAACGTCAATCACCTTCAGAGTACTCTTTGATGCAATATACCTATCAAGACGCTTTTTTTCATTGCTCAAAACAGTTTTTGAACTCACCAGTTTTATGCTTTTTAATGCTTCTGCTATGTTTTGTTTTACCTCTTCCACATTAGTAAAACATTGCCCTTTGAGGACTTTTTTCACCAGGAAAAAAAAAGGGGCTCTTGGGGGTGAAATCAGGTGAATAGGGAGGATGGGGCACAGGAGTCATGCTGTTTTTGGTCAAAAACTTCTGACCACTCAGCACAGTATGGGCAGGTGCACTCGTAAATCACCCATCATGAAATGGGCAAATGCCTTGAAAGAATCTCCAAAAAAGAAAAAAAAAATTCACTGAAGCTGAACACAGCCTCTCACGACAACACTGACTGGTACCCTCATGCCAATAGGTTCCTAGAACACGTACTTAGCAGGGGAAGCCTGTACTACAAGGGGCCCGCTTCCAAAAGATAATTCCAGAATTTTGGGGGTCCCTCCTCGTACATTGCTGATAAAAGTATAATTTGGTCAGACTTTCTGGAAAGCACCTTGTAAATACAAATTCCATAAAAATGTAAGTATACTTCGATCCAGTACTTTTACTTACAGTCTTTTTCTTGATAATAAAGATGAAGAATTTTTATTTCACATGGTATTATCATTTCCTGATTAAATGTATTAAAAGCATATGTGCAAAGTATTGAGTACAATGCTATTTTACATTATAATAAAATATATTACTCAAATATCCATTGACAGACTAATAAGATAAAGTTACATGGAAGAATATTGTGCAGCTCTTATAAAAAATTTATAAAAGCTAGCCATTTGGAAAGTATAATCATATAAAGTTAAGTGAAAATGAAAATGCTGAATTGTATCCACACTATACTTTTGCAACATTGTAAAATACACATTCCTACAGATAAGACCAGAATTATAAGGGGAAAAGAGTTGATACTGTTATAGTGGTTGATGGGTAAAACTTACACCACTTTTTATGGATTTGCTTTATATGTTTATCTCTTATAACCATATATACTGTTATCACCCATAAAAAGACATTTTTATAATTTATAAAAATTGAAAAAAATGATAAGCACTCGGGAGCAATGTACCTCAGCTGTGATTTCTGAATCACTTATGATACGAACGGCAGTCCTGCCCCTAACATTTGCGAGCCAAGGCAAACAACCCACCCTCTTCTCTTTCTAGCTGGACATACCATCTCCATGTCCAAGTCCCCTCTGCACCCACTGTGAACTGATGTAACTGATTAAACTGTGTCAGTTGCAATCATATAAGTGGATGAGGAGGAGGCAGGGCCAGTCCTGGGTGGAACCTTTGGGTCATTGGTATAGGGAATTTCTAGGTTCTCTGTACTCAGAGTGTGGTCCAGAGAGGGTGGGTGCCCTCTCTTGCCCATGCAGTCTTCACTCAGTGGTGTGGGATGCAACCAGAGGAGGGCTCAATGGGGTGCTCTTAAGTGTGGGGTCCATGACTGGGACTCCCATTGCCCACCTGTCAGATTGACACTGACTTTGAAGATGAGATCTGAGTCAAGAATATTAACATTTGGGGGGTTAAAGAATATCTGTGTTAGAAAGTTCTTTCTACATTAGGCACAGGGCAGTGTTCAATTGGGTGCTAATTTGTGCTCTGCTACAATTTACACAAAGCCAAAGATACAGTCATTATTTCCCAAGGTTCAAAAGTAATAGAAACCTTGGCTCTTTATTTTCTGACATGATCTAAGGAATTTGACACAATATTCCCAACCAAAACGCTGTCTTCTTTGTTTACACTCATCCTCTTCATCAAAAGGTATTCTTATAAAATGACTGCTCCAACGGAGTCGTGTTTCCTGAAGAAGTTATTTCATTAGATTCAAGCACAGTGTCCAGGTCTTCCTGCCTAAATGTGAGCTCCCAGATCTGGAGCGGGGCATGTTCTTCATGCATTTTCCGTCTTCCTAGAAGTCGTCACTGTCCCTGTTCAGCCAACAAGCTCCCATTCACTCATTCCTTCCACTAGTATTTATTAAGCACCTACTTTCATGGAGCTAATAGGTTACAAAAAAGTAGATAAGGTAAATCGTGTAAAACTTAGGTACTGTAAGGAAATGCTGGGGCCTAAGTGATAAGGAGCTAGCCAGGGCTGTGTGTGTGTGTGTGTATGTGTGTGTGTGTGTGTGTGTGTGTGTGTGTGATAAGGAGCTAGCCAGGGCAGTGTGTGTGTGTGTGTGTGTGTGTGTGTGTGTGTGTGTGTGTGTGTGTGTGTGTTGTGGGGGTGTGATGGGGGAGCAAAAGCTTTCAGATGAGATCAGGAATGTTCAGAGTGGTATAGCCGTAGACAGGGAAAGCTTTCAGATAGAGGGAAATATAAAACACAAAGTCCCTGAGATGGGAATTGGTGTGTCTGAAGGACAGGAAAAGAAAAGATGGAATATTTGAGTTGCAAAGATAGAATCCAGAGGTGAGCGATCAAAGAGTGAGGCTTTCAACCCTGGACATTTTCCTAGGCCCTTTCTCCCCAGCATGTTTTTCTATGAGGAAGGAAACCAGCTTGGGCTTTGGCATCTCACATTAAGTGGATGGCAGCGAGGGGCACGGCCGTGAGTGGACGCTAGGGGAATGAGGCAGAGAAGCAGATGGAAGAAACAGAGGACTCTCTTGATCCATGACACTGAATACTGAGTCAAGGGTGAAATATGCACCATCTGGTGGTGGTACTCAGGAACGGGGCTCGGGGGACTCCTCCTGTGTTGCATTTTCCCACCACGTAGTCTGAGGCAAGCCTGGACTACCTCTGGCTAGTCATTCACTCTTCCTTTTGATCTATTTAAAGCATGAAGCCAAGATCAAATCTCTGACAGACTACATGCAGAACATGGAACAGAAGAGGAGGCAGCTGGAAGAATCTCAGGACTCGCTCAGTGAAGAGCTGGCCAAGCTCCGAGCCCAAGGTAAATATTTGACTACTGTGCAGGTGTCAAACGCTTGGCCTAAATCAGACATTCTCTTATTGGCTGGAGCTGTGATGTTTAATTTGTTCACTGAAGGTATTTCTACATATACTGCAAGCAATAGCATAACTGGGGTGGGGGGAGACATTTCTAGAAAACTGTCCCCATCCTGAATCTGCTCTTCTTTCCATTGCCCTCAGTCTACCCAGCTGCCCAAGTCAGAGTCCTCCCTTGCCCCACCTCCTGCCTCCAGTCAGTCACCAAGTCCTGTCTGTCTTACCTGCCAGAGGCCCCTCTGGTTGTGCTCATTTCTGTCCTCATGGTCACTATCCAGGAAAATTAAGAATTGTGGCTACATCCATCTGGGTGCCCCACCCTGTCTGCTCTGGGACAGCCATGCTGCATCCCACAGGATGATTCTACAATTCAGATTCTATTTCTGTCCAGCCCAATGCCTCTAACCCTACCATGGCATCCAGTTGCTCTTAATATAAGTGTGTACTGCCATGGCTTCTCTAGAACCTTCTACCCTTGAATGAGCTCTTTCCTTTGCCGGACAATTTCCCGGCCCCCTTTGCTTAGGGAAGCACCTCACACGTTGGAAACATTGAATACATATGAATAAACAGAAGCAGAAATTCAAGAGAAGGGACTAGAAATGCAGGAACTAGAGCAGGATGAAGAATGTATGTGCGTGCAGTGTGAAGCCAGAACATGCATATTTGTGGATTGCAATGAAAATTGTTATGGATTCTTTCAGAAAGCAATTTGAAAAATACATAATAATCGTAACTTTTTTTATACCTTGTGGTCATCAAGCCTCAAGTATTCATTGCAGAATTTTAGTTCAGCAAAAGAAAGAAAAAGAAAAAGAAAAAAGGAAGCTGTCTAACTGTCTAAGAGTTAAATAAACTATGATATGCTGTTTAATAGGACTTTTTTCCCATGTGAAATACATGAAGGTACACAGCAATGTTTATGATACAGCATAAACATTTAAATGCTCAGATTAAAAATCACAATACATAATTTCATCTTTACTCTATTTATAACTACTAAAAATATTAAAAATGAATAGTTGCTTGTGTTCCTAGAAACTAATATTTAAAATAAAAATGGTTCTGAGAAGGCAATAAGATTGGTGATGATATCTTTTTTATTCCCTTCATTGTTGCTATATGGTTATTTGCTCCGTGAGTATATTTTCTTTCAAATGCCAGGGCAGATTTTAAAAAGGAGAGGAACATACCCACCCTGCTATGACCTTGTGGCATTTGCTTTGTGTGGTAGTAAATGATTGTTAGAAATAGAATGTGCCACCAAAAACTGGCCATGGAAAGTAATTTTTCCCACTTGTGACTGAAGCCACTGAGTGGAATTGAAGTAGAGGCGAAAAGACCCGAGATAAAGTGGAACAAACTAGAGAGAAATAATGACTTGAATGTCACTGTCTTAACTCTTTGTCCACCCTCCCCCCCCGCCTCTCCTCATTGCTCCCACCTCCTCCCATCTTCCCCCCTATCCCCCCAGCTCCCTGCTTTTGGGGCTGCCTGTTGCACCATGTGTTCAGGGAGTGCCGTCCACTGAGTATGCTGAGACAGAAGCAGCCCTGCTCCAGATATGGGGCCTTCTGGTTTAGTCTCAAAAGTGTTATATTTCTATTTCCCTTGTTCTCATCCTTAGAGTATGTTTTCCTGCCCTAGATTCTTAGAGAATAAACAGCTTACCCATGGGAGGTAAATTAGCTCTTCCTGGACTGTCACAGTGGCTCGAATCCAAAGGCCACCTCACAGTCACAGAGGCTTCCTCATCTGCAAAGCCCGATAATGCACATAACCTCTAGGGTCACAAACAGAGGCCAGGTGGGAGATGAGTCCTCCGAGGTGTGAGATGACATAGAGCCAGGATGCGGTTCTAGGACAGCCTGCACCGTGAGCAGATTTCCCTTACAATCCCCACTTTCCCCCAAGTCAGTTGGGATGACTTAAGTATGCCGTGGGTCCCTTTGACTTTAGCTACACATCCTTGCCCGTTCCTTTATGTAATTGGTGATATAAGCTGATGTTTCATTCTGTTGCCTTTTTTGGGAGGAGGGTTCATTTTTGCTTTTGGGTGTGAGTCTTGCCAGTTAAATATTAAATCATCTTTTAAAATTCAAAACAGAAAAAATGCACGAAGTCAGCTTCCAGGATAAGGAGAAGGAACATCTGACGCGGCTGCAGGATGCAGAGGAAATGAAGGTGTGTGCAGCCACCCCTTCTATCGAGCTCGGTGTGCATTGGATGCATTTGGACTGGGTTTTCTTGTTCTAGGAAAATCTGTCGCCTTCAGACCTGTGTAAGACAGTGTAGGAAGGGGAGAGGAGGGACCATGCTGGGCATTCAAAGCTGGTCTCAGAGTGTGGCTTGGCCTAGAAGTGAACTGGGAACATCCAGAAACCCTGAGATGTCTGTAGATGGCAGTTATGCTGCATTAATACCTTCGTCTTCACAGTTCCTGATTAGGGGGCAAGGACAGCACCCAAGCACTGTGCTGGCCAGTCATCGGGGCTAACTTCTGAAGAAACAATTGCCTCTCATTTGAGTGAAAGCAAACCTCTTCCCCCAACTTTGGAAAGAAAGTCCCAATTTGAGTTTCCATTTTAAACACAGAGATTTTTATTTTGGTCACCTTTTAAATAGTAAGGGAAAATTGATTGGAAAATTAGACTTTTAGATGAATAATATGAAATGTCAGGCGTTGATTAGTTTTAGACGAACTGTGCGCCTCATTGAGCGAAAGCTCACAGCTAAAGCCGTGCCCACGGCATGACCCTGCTCTAGCTGTCAGAATAAAACCATGCCTCACTGTGATGAATCCCTCTCCTGTTTTCAGAGAGCTTTGGTGGAAAGGTCTCCTTTGAACATCACTATAAATCTGTGCAGTGGGCAGGCAAGGGCTTTTATCTTACCTTTACAGGTGAGGAAGTGCCACTCACACAGGCTCAAGTCTTGGCTGAGGTTGCTCAGGTAGTATGAGGTCAGAGTCTTCTGTTTGACCTGGTCAGAGAGCCAGGTAGCTCAGGTGAAGGTCAAGGGAAAACTTTTTGTTTTATTAATGGACTAATTTACTCCTGGGGCCCACCTGGTTTTATAACAGATCTTGGGTTTTGTCATCCCTATAAAGCAAGGCTGGGTTCTGGGAGCACAAGAGTCATAAATGCCCCAGTTTGGGGGTCTGACATCCGAGGGGCGCAGGGGAGGAGGTAGACGTGGATCCAGGGCTTGTCACAGAGTTGGCTGAGTGCCAATGAGTGGATGACATATTTCTCTTGGCCTGTGTTGCAGAAGGCACTGGAGCAGCAGATGGAGAGCCACCGGGAAGCTCACCAGAAGCAGCTGTCCAGACTTCGAGACGAGATTGAGGAGAAGCAGAAAATCATTGATGAGATTCGGGAGTGAGTTGGCCCAGGGGTTTGTGAGTGCATGGGGGTGAGGCAAAGGGGTGGGCATGGCTCGGTTCTCCTGGTGTAGTCCAGAAGGACATGGCTTTTAGCCAAGGGCCCTGTCTCCTGGTCCTGCTGTCTCTGTGCACTGCCCTGGTGATGCAGCAGGCCGGGCGTGCTGCTTCCGAGGTCTGTTCTCCCATCTGGAGCTTAGCAGTGAGCTGAGCCTCCTGGGGCTCTGGTGTGGCAGGTGGCAGGCGGGCCCAGCTGCCTTTCCTGGTCCCCGAGGGGCAGAGTCACGTGGGAGCCTCCGCTGGGCACACGCATGCCCCGGGAGATGAGGAGACTGTCTATATGAAAGCACCAAAAGAAATTGAGGTCTGAGGATCTGCAGAGAAGATAGCACTGCCGCCTCCTCACCCCAACTCATACATGCTCACGATGCCACTCAGCCACTGGCCACACTTGCACACTCCTTAGGGACCCACACTGCCATGTGTTTGCGCATGGAGGTGCCAGCGACCTGTAGCACTGCCACCA
This sequence comes from Carlito syrichta, assembly GCF_000164805.1. Taxonomy (NCBI): domain Eukaryota; kingdom Metazoa; phylum Chordata; class Mammalia; order Primates; family Tarsiidae; genus Carlito; species Carlito syrichta. The sequence continues at coordinate 42,999 of NW_007242021.1, read as the reverse complement.
GGATGGCACCATTGCAGTTTGCCTCTGGTGGCACCTCCTTACTGTGCTGCTGCTCTGTGGTAACTGCTAAGGTGTCGTATCCCCTGCTCCCTAAGGCCCTTCTCCCTCACCTCCCCATGACACAGAAGTTGCCCAGCTGGCAGGTGTCTTTGGGATCCGCTCCTGGGAGTTCCTAGCACCTTTGCCCAGTGGGTTCCCTAGACAGTCTCTGAACCTGTTCATAAGATAGTGTTTTTAAGCGCTCCAAATAAAAGGCATAGAATTACAAAACACACCAATTATGTTGAAATGCAGTTCCATCCCCTAAACCCCTTCTCCTCCCCAACCAGGGTCTAGACCTAAGGCTCTTTCCTCTCCCACTGGCTGTAGACCTAGGAACAGATTTCTAGATGGGGAACAAGGTGAAATGATTTACTTAAGGTCATGTTGCTGAATAGGAATCAGACTGGAGTTAGAGTGAAATTCTCCAGACTACTGATCCAAATCTCTCTTCAATGTTTTGTGCTGCTCTCACACCACATTTGCATTTTAAAAGAGGAGAATGGTAGCAGAGGGAGGTCAGGAGCCTTGTGTGACCCAGGCTGTGTGCACACACTCTTCTAAGAACAGCACTCTACATCCTCTCTTCCCTTCTCCTCACGGGCTACCCCCAGGTCATTGTTGTGTTGTGCCTTCCCCTTCAAGCATCTCACATGTTTATAATTCTGGTTAATCACCTTCAAAAAATGCACCTGGAAGGGAAGGGGGGAGGGAGGGAAGGAAGAAGAGAGGGAGGGGGAGTCGTGAGTGAGTTAGGAGGTGGAGAAACTTCCTTGGCCTATACCTTTCAAATGGACTCTGGGCCTTTTTTTCTAACGTCTTCCTTTACAGGGGCTTAGGCATGGGTATACGAAAGGTTTTATGAGTCTTGGGCTGATGCAAATGTTGACCAGACGCCCTCAACAGATGGCAAGTCTCTATTTGCAACAGAGCTCAGACTCTCTCCTCTTTGTAATTCCTCTCTCTGTACCCGCTTCTCGATGGCTCCAAACAGAGCAGGAGTGAGACATTTGGACTAGGGAGATGCTTTCAGAACACCAGAGTGGAGGGAAAGTCAGGGTGACCAAATAAGGTTACCCCAGTGAGTGCTTGCCATTGGAGGGGCCGAGGAAGCAGAAGTCTCCTTGCTGGGCTCTCTTTGTCTGTTTTAAAATATCATTCCTTCTCCCCATCTCATTATTTTCCCCCTGAAGCTTTTGCACAAGCAAACTATAAATACATCCTCAAAGCCTTATGTTTCATGCCTTTTAGATGCGTCCCAGAAATTAGTTTTCACTTGGACAGGGAGGAAGCTGTGAGGTTGTTCTCTGATCCCTCCAAATCCTCCAGAATTGCCGCCTTTATTGTACAGAACTAATGGGGTTGGAACAGAACCATGGTTTTAGCCGGATGACTCAGAATTTCAGACTGATGTGGAATATATTGCTTTTCCTCTCAATTTCAGTTTGAATCAGAAACTGCAACTGGAACAGGAGAAGCTCAGTTCTGATTATAACAAGCTGAAAATAGAGGACCAAGAGAGAGAAATGAAACTGGAAAAGCTCTTGTGAGTGCACTCTAAATATTTCCTCTGTTTTCTCTCATCCCTATGATATTCTGGTTAGATTGGGCTAATTTAAAAACAGAGAAGGTCTATTTGTGTGGTTGATGGCTTGTTTTGTTGGTTTATCTGTAGATGCAAATAGCCTCTGCTTGAATCTCTGATTCCCCTTTGCTGGTAATGATACCTTCTTGTTTTTCAGATTGCTCAATGATAAAAGGGAACAAGCCAGAGAAGACCTCAAAGGCCTGGAGGAGACCGTGGTACGCAGGATAGTTCCCAAGTCATTTCAGTCTCAAAGAGCAGATTAGTTTGTTATTTGCTGAATTGTTTATTCTAACACTTCATTTATGTGTGCCATTTTAGACATAAAACATCCTGTGGAAAAGTGAGCTTTGTAGAATTCATTTCCCAACTCTTGACAGAATCCACTCATCCATCCATTTGCCGTCCATCCATTCATGCATCCATCTATCCATCCTTCCTTCCTTCCACCCTTCCACCCATTCATCCTTAGAGCTGTAACCCTGGAGCCCCTTGAGTGAGAACTGCACATTGGTGCCTGTAATTTTCCAGCCTCTGTTCTTTGTGACTCAGTTCCACTCAACATTGGACTGATGCTTACTGAGCATCTCCTAAGGGCTGGCATTCTTCTAGGTTCTTGGATATATCAATAAAATGCCCTCATGAAGCTTACCTTTAGCTGGGGGAGACACAGCAGGGAAAATGAACAGCAGGGAAGCAAATCATGTACTCCATTTGATGGTTATAGAAAGTGCAGAAGGTAGTGGTTGGGGGAGAGACCCCATGAGGAGGCGACATTTGAGCAGGAGCTTGAAGTAGGAGAAGTGAGCCACCAGGATGTGTCAGGGAGGGCATTCCAGGCAGAGGCAATAGCTTATGCCCAGGTCTGCCATGTTGGGGACCAGCAGGGAGGTCTGTGTGGCTGCACTGAGGGAGAGACAGGGGTAGAAGTGGGCAGAGAGGTGCCGGCCAGAGGTAGTGCAGGCCAGACAGGACCTTGAGACCTGCAGGGCTTTCGGTAGGGGAGTGATGGCCCAACTTACCTTTAGAAGGGCTCATTATTTGAAATACCAGTTGGTTTTCTCTGTCCTGTGTCTGGATTGGTTGGCTTTGTCTCCTCCTGTCAACTTCTGCTTCAGCTGCTCTGTAGGATGGCTACCTGGCTACAAGGATGCTTGAGAGCTCTCCAAAGGGAACACTGGTCATGCTACATATCCTGTGTTTTAGGACAGACCATTCTAACATAGCCTCTCAATTTGGTAAAAGCACATGCAGACTTGTCATGTGATGTCTAGATACAGTCATCCATTTTGATTCCAGCCATGGGTCATGTGAGTCTGTGTGGGACTGAGCCCCTCTCCAAGGACCTGGTGACCCCAGGCTGGAGACAATGGTTGCTTGAGTCCGGACCTGAGACTGCTCTCTGGCTCCTGGGCTGAGAGAATTCATTGTACCTCAAATCCGAGGAGAGGAAAGAAGGGCACATGCCACTCAGGATGGAAGTAAGATGTCTGTGTTCAAAGGAGTTGGGCCTCTCAAGCGCGGAGAAGTCTGTGGAGAGGGCGGCTGTAGGGGAAGCTGAAACAAAGCCACGGAATTGCTTCTTCTACATCTGTTTTACCAGAGAAGTGATACCCATAATTATGGTTAATTATAGAAATTCAGAAAAATATTGAACATTAAAATTTCACTATATTCCCACCAGCCAGATATCAATGATATTTCAGGATGCTCTTCTCCCTTACGCCTGTGAGCTCCTAGGCACTCTCTTACCCCACTTTCCCTGTCCGTCCTACACCCTCTAACCTTACTCACACCTACAATTAACTTGCCCACTCGAACACACATCATCACACACTCACATGAGGGGTCACGAGTCCCAGTCACACCCACAGTCCTTTACTCTCATGTTCTCACACCTGTGCTCAGCCACACTCACATGCTCCTCCTACTTACAACATACACTCACACTCAACACATGCCCATGCACACTCACACTTGCTCACTTGCACACACGCCACTCTCCTGTACTCACACTCATGTTCACTCATACCACATCCGTATTCACGAGTGAACATACTCTTGCACAAATGCTCTCTGCATATACTCTCCAAACACATCTACATGCAGCACATTCACACACACACTTCCACTCACACCCACACTCACAGACTCACATACTTTCTCCCTCTCTCATACTCACTTGCAGGCGTGCTATTTAAAGGATGCTTAATCAGTTCTTTTGCCTTTTTTGATGTTGACTGCGTCTCTGGAATGACGCATTTTGCTCCCTAGCTTCCTCACATCCATACACCTGCTCTCCCTTCTTCCATCCCTCCCACGTACGTGCGCTGTTCCATACTTGCTCACATGCTGTTCCCCGCTCACATACGCAGACAGACCCACTGCCTCTGTGGCGCCCTCATTCTCTCCCTCACCACCCACATGCATGGCACACACTTTAAATCTGAGATTGGAACCCTGTGGTATATGCTATTTTTAGACTCGGATGTTTTCCCGCAGCCTTGGAATCCTTGGTAGCCATGAACATTCTTCAGAATCAGGCTTGTTGTCCTCGGCCCACCGTTCTCAAGCCTCCTTTGCACAGGGCCTCTTTTGCCTCCTTGAGTGTTTGGGTGGGTGAGGTGAGCGGGGAACAGAACTTCCATCCAGGCGTTGAGTCTGAAAAGCCTGCTGCAGGGGACAGTGGTGGAAAAGGCTGTCTAGGCATCTCTGGGCTCCAAGCAGCGGTCTTGCTGGAACAGGACACACTGTCTGGGCTCTGGGGCTGGACCCCACCTCCTACTACATTGATGGCCTTGTATTCTCACCTCTCTGTTCCCACCCTCGCTGTCCCTATGCCAGGAAGCTGAACCTTAGCTTTTACATGAAAGGAAGCAGCCTGTGACAAGAAGAGATTTGTGGGAAGCGAGTTGGGGGTGGGGAAACAATAATAAATACAATGGGGAAAAAATCGTTGCCACAGGAAGCCAGATAATAGTTGCCTGAGTATAAATGTACGTAAATATAAACAATTTCAAATATCTTTAGTGCCTCCTCCCAAACCTGTTATTGTTGAATCCACCTAAAACAAAAATGAGACAAAGTTGCCAACTCTAGACTCTGTGTTAGGTGCTTACAGTTCCAGAAAGTGCCTGGCCCTTGGACAAGGCACATTGTCTCCTGTTCTCATTCCCCTTTGGGATGGCAGTGTTTTTCATGAAAAAATGTCAACTCTGGCTACAGTTCAACCAGTAATAAAGTCATGACACGGGAGGGAGAGCATGCAGGGGAGTTGCCATGTGCTAAGGAGCAGGGTGCTGGGCAAAGAGCTCTGTCTGGCAGAACCTGGAACGGTGTGCCTGCATAATTGGGGGCTTGGTGTGGCACCCCTGCCCCTGTGCTGGAAGGTGGCGTGGCCTTGGACAGGTGCCGTGTGCATATTATTCATATAACAGATCCATTTTTAATTACTGCAGAAAGTAATTTATCTCATCCAAGGACACAATTGATTTCAGGTGCTTCTTATTTGAACACAGAATTATGACCCGGTCATAAGAACTTAAATGATCAGAGACGCTATATGGGAAGAAACTGTGTTTCCATAACTTTGTAGTCTGTTTCTTCCCTTTAGATGTGAGCGTGTGTGAGTTACATCCCTTGACATTCTGTGTTAGAGTAGGTCAGTTTAGACAAATTGAAAAGTTTATATGCAGTTTTTTCTCTCTCTTCTTTTCCTTTATTGGGAAAGTGTTTTGCAAGGGACCAATCTTATCTCTGGCAGTAAATGAAGACTTGAAAAGAAGGAAATATTTAAATCTCTCATCTTGTTAACAAAAATCACCAGGTTTGGCTCAGCCCCTTGTCTCAGCAATCTAATTCCTAAGAGTTCTTTTGTAAGAAATAAAAAATGAAGGGGGAAATGCTCCCAAGAAGTTAATTACAGTGCAAGTTATAACCACAACAGCGAAAGGAAACAATAAAGGCCTAATGAAGAAATGGCTTTTATGATATGCTATGATTCAGCAATAAATTCATACTAATCATGTTTATTGAGCACTTAGTATGTGCCAGAAACTGTTCTAAGAGTTTTATAAGAATCATCTCATTTATTCTTGACAGCAATGATGAGGCAACCACTATTTTTATTCTCGTGTTACAAATAAGAAAACTGCCGGGTGCGGTGGCTCATGCCTGTAATCCCAGCACTTTGGTAGGCTGAGGTGAGAGGATTGCTTGAGCCCAGGAGATAGAGACCAATCTGGGCTATATGGTGGGACCTCGTCTCAACAAAGGAAGAAAAAAAATTAGCCGGGGATGGCGGCACACGCCTGTAGTCCCAGCTACTTAGGAGGTTGAGGTAGAAGGATCTCCTGAGCCCAGGAGGTCAAGGTTGCAGTGAGCCATGATTGCACTACTGCACTCCAGCCTGGTGACAGAGTGAGACCCCAACAACAACAAAAAAAGAGAACTGAGACACAGAAAGGTTAGCTAAGTTCCCCAGGGTCACCCAGATGGAAAGTCCACAAAAGGCCTCATCCATGAGCTGAGTGATGTAAAGCAAATGAACGTTTGGACTTGGACCTGAAGAGGGCGTGAAAACATACAAAAAAAGTCAGTTGGTTAGGGTGAGAGAAATTATGGTTGAATTTTCATTTAAGCTTGTTGGTATTGGTATTATGTAATAACTAAAAAGAAAAAAAGGAATCCATTCTGATACAACATAGCCGACTAGGAATTTTTGTGAGACAACTTTTGAATTTCTGTGGTTGAGGGAAAAAATGGTTCCATTGAGAGTACAGTAAATGAGCGGGTTTTGTTCTAGTTTACAGTTCGTGGTCTGGGTTCTCAGACTGTGCACCTTGAGGTGCTCCTGATAATGACATTGGGTCCAGGCGGGTATGGGAGGCAAGTCATGGGGAGTGGGACAGCACCGGCGGCATCTGTGGCGGGCTCGGAAAGCATTTGTGGAGAAGTCTGGGGTGAACCAGCTGGTGCCAAATGTATCATAAATTCAGTGTGTTCCTTCACTTAAGTGGCCTTTTAAAAACCTTCTCTTCCAGTCTAGAGAGCTGCAGACTCTTCACAACCTCCGGAAACTCTTTGTCCAGGATCTGACCACCCGAGTTAAAAAAGTGAGTTCTATTTTGTCTGAATGAGACTGAGAAGAAAATAAAAGACAGCCAGGAAGAATCATTTTAAGTTGAACTGTCCCTTCCTTAAATTGGGGGCTGGTTATGCTTAAAAAATAATTACTTCATGCCAGGGAATGTTATTAAAAGAATGTGCTGGAGGCAAAAAATACTTGGGAACATTTTTTCTATCTGATTCTTCCTCCTTAGTAAAAGGAAGTCATAAAGCTTTCCCTGGTCTTCATTTCAAATGAACACATTTATCTGGCCTCTTCTGTGTGAAAACCACTGGTCTTGATGCAGAAAGATCCAGAGCAGTCTCGTTAGACAGCATTGCCTTGAAGCCTGGAGGAGTTAGATTGGGAAGCTCTGGTATTTGTCTGTTAGGAGGACGTTAGGAGCTGGGCTGGAGTTTAGGAGGTGTTTTGACACCTTGTATCTTATTTGCTTTTCCCACCAACCGTGTAAGTTGTGCTTGGTATTTCTATTTTTGCAGATGTGGAGATAGGCCCAGATTTAAATAACTTACCTGAGATTCTGCCTCTGGGAAAAACCATGTGTGGGCTTGGAGCCCAAGTCTGTGGGTCCCTGGGTCTCAGCTTACTTGGTCTTCATGGTGCACCTGTGATCTTGCAAGACTCTGTAACAGTGACTTTCCAGAGCAGCTAGCAGGTTTAAGGCAGAAGTAAGCGAGGAAGGCAGCAATAGGGCTACTCTTTCAAAATGTTTAAAAGCAAAATGTTTAAAAGATAAGATGCAATGGGTCATGCACAGAGGGATGAGAGGATTGAAGGAAGATATATTTAAGAAAAGTGTGTGGGTTGAGTATGTAATCCTAGAGCTTTGGGAGGCCCAGGTGGGAGGATCATTTGAGCCCAGGAAGTTGAGGCTGTGGCGAGACATTATTGTGCCACTGTACTCCAGTCTGGGCAACAAAATGAGACCCTGACTAAAAGAAAAAAAATTCTAAAAAAAAAGCGTGTGCATGTGCATATGTGTGTAAATATGTGTATGTTTGGGTGTGTGTGTGTCTGTGTGAAGGAGCCAAGGGAAAGAGGTCAAAAATATTAAAAACAGGAAGTAGTTGATGGGGTCAGGTCTGAGATGGGCAGGATTACTAGTGTGGATGGATATATTAGGTTTGACAAGGAGAAAGGGACAGATTGGCAGGGAAATATGTGACGTGAGGGTAGAAGGAAGTCATATTGGATGGCTTAGATCTTCTCAGATAATGTGGAGGCTCAGTCCTTGGTGGGAAAGGAAGGAGGAGAATGGGAAGCCCAAGGAGACCAGAGAAGGTATAAGCAGCTGGGGGGAGGGGGTGGGAGGGAAGGAGGAAGGGATTCGCTAGGGGTGAGTAGGAGGATTGCTGAGCAGTGGTATGGGTGTCCAGCTGGGGGCTCAAAAGCATGGGTTTGGTGTGGCCCCTGACAGCATGGTTCTAGTGAGGTTAGGATCCTGGAATTGAAAATAAGGAAAGAAGCCGGGCTCGGTGGCTCAGCCTGTAATCCCGCGCCTTTGGGAGGCTGAGGTGAGTGGATTGCCTGAGCCCGCGGGTTCGAGACCCGCCTGGGCAGCGAGACCTCATCTCTACAATAAATCAAAAAATCAGCTGGGTGTGGTAGCGCATGCCTGTAATTCTGACTACTCGGAAGGCTGAGGCGGAAGGATCGCCGGAGCCCAGCAGGTCAAGGCTGCGGTGGCTGGGAGCGGCCACTGCATTCCAGTCTGGGTGACCGAGTGAGACTCCAACTCAAAAAAAAAAAAAGAAAAGAAAGAAAGAAGGTAGAGAGTGATGGCAATTTCAAGGTCTGATTGGCGACGGCCAGGCAATTAGGTAGTGATCATGATCATCAAAATACAAATGACCATGGGACCTGGACCAGGTGGGAGAATGAAGCCAGAGCAGAGTGATAGACAGGGAGACTAGAGAGGGAGAGACTGGAGACTATGACAAGGATGGAAAAGGCTCAGTCCAAGGGCGGAGGGGGATGCCATGACTATAGGAGGCTCTGGTTAAAAGCTTGAGATCAGACTTCCCTGATTTCAATATAGAAAACTCTCTAGAAAGTCCTACTGTTTCTACATGTGGTCCTCTGGCCAGTACCATCAGCATCACTGATGTATATCACCTAGATATTGCAGACTCCACCCAGATCTACTGAGTCAGAGATGAGGGTAGGGTCTAGCAATCTGAGTTTTAACCCTCCTACCTGGGAGTCTGATACAGGCTCAAGTTGGAGAAGACTTGAGACTGAAGAGATGCAGGTTTAAGATGCTTATATAGCCATTGTCTCTCAGAAAAAAGAGGAGATCTTCTGTAATCAAACAAGGCAAACATGCTTTGCCATCTTGGAACAGTGTGTTTGCACTTGTATTCCCCACCTTATCTGTGCCACTCAGTTGCCAAGAGCACAGTGTTTTTGCCAGTTTCAAGATCTGGTAAATTTCAAGAGCTTACTCAGCACCCAGATGCTGTGACTAGTTTGAGACGGATTCATTAAGGGATTTCATAGAATTGGAAGCCGAAGGGACAAGCAGAGGCCACTGAGACTTCCCGGTGGGATTGTAGACACTTGCTTATAAGCTTGGTGACTTGTTAACTCGGCATGATAGCTGAAATCAAATTTAGACTTTGGGTTTATATTTTTATACTTGTTCTTCTTAATGAGTTTTGGAATGCTTTCTTTTGAAAAGTCTCTATCTACCTACGTGCAAGGGAGAGGTATATTTCACTAGAGAGAAACCATCTATAACTTTCAAAAGCCGATTTGAAGAGGTATTTTTTTCCCCAGCCCTCTAAAAATTAGCTAACAACACTTTTGTTACCAACCAAAAAAATGAATTGGGAGGTTTGTTGAGTTTAAACTTTTTTATTTTATTTTTTGAATTGGGGTCTGTCACCCAGGCTGAAGTATAGTAGCACTATCATGGCTCATGACAGCCTCGACTTCCTAGGCTGAAGTGTAGTAGCACTATCATGGTTCATGACAGCCTCGGCTTCAGGCGATCCTTCCACCTTAGCCTCTTGAGTAGCTGGGACTATAGGCACATGCCAGCATGCCTAGCTAATTTTTTTATTTTTTTGTAGAGACAAGGTCTCACTCACTATGTTGCCTAGGCTGGTCTCGAACTCCTGGACTCAAACAATCTCACTTCATCCTCCTCAAGTGTTGAGATTACATGCATGAGCCACTGTGCCTGACCGAGCCTAAACTTTTAGAACCTCTCTTTATTTTCACTTTCAGAATACTCTTTGGTGGGAAAGGGGGTTTTTCTTTTAGAGAGGATTTAAAATGTAACATCCTGGGGCAGAGGGTGAATCGTGTGATGTCCCTTCTTGCTGACCTCTTGGTGTTGATGCAGAGTGTAGAATTGGACAGCGACGATGGAGGGGGCAGTGCTGCCCAGAAGCAGAAAATTTCCTTCCTCGAGAATAATCTGGAACAGCTCACGAAGGTTCACAAGCAGGTAGGAGAGTTCTGCCAGCTCCCCTCTGCTTCCTATTTTCTCCTGGGAAAAAGTCCTGCCAGGTTTGGCTTCAGTGTGTGGAGAAGGCTCTGATGTGGAAGGCTCTGATGTGGACTGTGCTCCATCAGAGGACAGGAGTGCTGGAAAGGTCCTTACACATCCTTTAGTCTCAGTGACTTCCCTAATAGATAAAGGACTTTCTTTTATCATAGTCGAACATAAAGAATTGAGTCTGAGTTCTCTGGGGTTGGAGAATAGGGTGTTCAGAACCCTGTCTTTTCATCCTGCTTCTACTCCTGGCTTTGGACCCCATCTGTCCTCAGTATCTCTCATGACACCTCTGATGCACCTCTATGGACCCAGAGGCTCCACAGAATAGAAGTGGACACCACTGAGCTGGTTCTGGTCCCTTATTTTTATAGATGAAACAGACTGGGAAAGGAAGTGCCTTGTTTCATGGTGCAGTGGGGACACTGTGACTGGACCCTGCACCCTCTCTGCTCTACTGCCCTATTCCTGGCATTCTCGGGCACTCTCTCAGATCCCTGCAATGTTCTGGCATTTGTCTAGAGTGACAGAGAGTGGTAGCTATGTCCAAACCCATCAGTTATGTAGGCAGGTCATTTGTCTTGAGTCCATTCTGTTTAAATACTGGCACGTTCATGGCTGTTTCCCCTCTTTAGGATTGGAATTGATTTCCCTTTGATGCAAATGGCCCACCTTTTTTGGACCACATGGCTGAGGGAATGTCATTTCTCTTTGACTTGCTAACTCTTCTTCAACACGACTGATGATGGCATTTTTCCCCCCAGAGGGAGGATGACAGATTCATGCAGGTTGGAGTCACTCAAGCAACTTGTCAATGAGAAGTATAAAAGGAGAAGCTGCCACAGAACTTGAAACAGGGCTCTGAAATCCATTATTCAACCAATGTTTATTAAAAATCTGCTCTCTGCCAGGCATTGGAGCTCATGTAAGGGAAACAACAGGTCGGACCTAGCAGTAGCTCACTTTTGGATAGCACTTTCTGATTTTCAAAGTTTTCTCAGTCCACCTGGACTCCCACAATGGGCCTATTATGTAGTATCCTTGTTTTATAGATGAGAAATCTGAGAGTGTGGTGGTCAGATGACACACCAAGTCAGATGCCAGACATAATAGAGCTAGCACTTGAACCCACTCTTAACCCATCACTAGCCTGTGGCTCCTCCATTGTGGGTCTTGGGTACGAGAAAGGGACCAATAGCTTCATGTTACCTGTGAGCCTCTGGGCATGTTGCAAAGCTGGGTCCAAACTACATGCCAGTGTAGACAATGGGTCCTGCATGGAAGGAGGCCCTTGGAGAGCTCCCAGAAAGTACGTTTTTGGCTGTGTGCTTTTGAACAGGCTTTGAATTTCTCAACTTTCTTTAGGATTGAATCTTCTCACGCTGTTCCCTCCTCCCCTCCACACACGCGAACAAAAGAGGAAGCAAATCTTGCCCTAAATGGAAAGTTCCTGTGACTGGAAGTGGGCTTTTAATCTTATCGCCCCCTTCCCCCCATCCCTGGCACCCCGTGTAGCAAACTGGAGTCCCAGGTATGGGAGTTTTTTCCCCTGTACGCTCCCCGGTTTTGTGGTCACGTGGAGTGTCCAAGACGATCTAGCAGGGGTGGCTGTCCAGCATCAGGGGCTGCTCCCAGCGGCTCCCGTCCGACCGTCTCCTCCTGCCAGCGGCACAGCCGCCCTCGTAACCCACCACCTCTCCCCCTCCCACCCCAGCTGGTCCGGGACAACGCGGACCTGCGCTGCGAGCTGCCCAAGCTGGAGAAGCGGCTGCGCGCCACGGCCGAGCGCGTGAAGGCCCTGGAGAGCGCGCTGAAGGAAGCCAAGGAGAACGCCATGCGGGACCGCAAGCGCTACCAGCAGGAGGTGGATCGCATCAAGGAGGCGGTGCGAGCCAAGAACATGGCCAGGAGGGCCCATTCGGCCCAGATCGGTACGTGTGTGCGGTGGCCCAGGGGTTCGGGAGCTCCGCGGCTCTCCTGCCTGGGATCTGGCTGAAAGGTGAAGACTGCCGGCCCACTCTGGGACATCTGAAAAGCCGGGTTGGAGCCTGCAGGACTCAGTGCAAGCAGCACACTGTGCTCACCCTGGGAGAACGGGAATGTCAGCTCCCTGCTACCCTACTCTGAGATATTCCGGCATACGTGGTGGTCTCAAAGCTTCTGAGCTGAGCAGAGAAGCCTGGGCTGTAGGCAAAGGGCTTTGGTTATAAACGAAGTACACTTTTAGAAATATCAGAATATGAGGATATTTCTCTGCAAGGCCCGAAGGCCCCCTGTGTTCTGCACTAGGCGGGACTGTGAAAGGAGCCTGTTCATAGCCAGAAGCTTCAGGGAAGCCTCTTGCAAGGGCGGATTTGGAAATACCCTGGGAAGAGCCAAGCTGGCATCGGAGACAGGGTGTGGTTACAGACTGGCACGGCACTGGGAGGGAGGGAGGGCAGATGCTGGAGTTCCAACCCCTTCAAGACCTGTATGGATTTGGGCATTTTGCCCATGTGGGAACTGAGGGTGTGTAGCTACTGTGTCGTGGTTCCCAGGATAGAATATTAGAAAGAAAAGGGATTTGGGGATGTTCTCTAAACAGTCTTTTTTTTTTTTTTTTAATTTTAATTGAAACATCTCCAATAATGTTACATTATTTCCCATTGTTTCTTGCCGTATAGATGTATTATAAACCAGCAACTTCATGTTTCTAGTTTTAAAATCATACCTTATCTTCACTGTATGTATTAGATTTCATACCCTTTGATCTATTGAAGACTATGGATCCTCGCTCTAGAAAAATGCATCATAAGCAGAATTTTGTATCCAGTTTTAGGGGCTTTGCTTTGAAATTCATGGGGGAAACCTAGGAGCTATTTTGGATAAAACTGAGTCTTTTGTTTCTCATTTTTCTCAGCCCAAATTAAAAATAAGCTAATTGATATATAACTTCTCTCTGTTCCCTAAATATTTGGGTACCCTGGATTTGGTAACTGTACTTATAGGAGGACAAACCTCTTTTTCAGAAAGAACTTGTGACTGATAAAACTTGTAATGTTGATAAGAATTGTGACTCAGCTGTTACATGTGACCTGGAGATATCTGGATTGCTGTTGAAACCTTTTCTGAATGCCTGTTCTCTCTCCTTTTGCCGGTTGGATGCAGCCAAGCCCATCCGCCCAGGACACTATCCGGCATCATCTCCGACAGCTGTCCATGCCATCCGAGGGGGAGGAGGCGGCTCTTCAAACTCCACTCACTACCAGAAATAAATACAAAGTGAGTCTGTATTGTCCGCGGTGTTCTCTATGGGGCAGTCCTGGGGCATATTCAGGGCAGAGCCTTTTCGCCTTTCCAAAGCCCCTGCCTGGCCATCTCAGCCACAGACAGTGGGCCTTCAGGAGAGAGGAGTTCAGCTCTGATGCAGTACAGGCCCTGGGGGTTTCTGGTAAACAGAGATCTGGACCTACCCTCACCTCAGTCTAGAGCCTGGAGTCTCCTAGCTGAGGCCACTGGGGCCAGGTGGGACCTGGAGCCAGGCCTAGCCTAATCACCTTCAGGGTTAGGCGTGGTGAGTGATTCACTTGAGGTTTCTTTTGTCTGTGGGACTCCTTTTTATTGCTGGCATCCAAAAGAGCACTACCTGTTTGTCAACTGCTTTGAGCCAGAGCAGACGGAAGTGAAGAGTTGCTTTAAGTTTCGGGAAATGAATATAAAGAAAGAGCCGGATAATGGGAAGTCATATCTTTATAGTTATTATCTGGACTCAACAATGAGGTTTTAATTTATTTTTTATTTATTTATTTTTTTGAGTTGGAGTCTCGCTCTGTCGCCCAGACTGGAGTGCAGTGGCCGCTCCCGGCCACCGCAGCCTTGACCTGCTGGGCTCTGGTGATCCTTCCACCTCAGCCTTCCGAGCAGCCGGAATTATAGGCATGCACTACCACGCCTGGCTGATTTTTTGATTTATTGTAGAGATGAGGTCTCGCTGCCCAGGCGGGTCTTGAACCCGCGGGCTCAGGCAATCCACTCACCTCAGCCTCCCAAAGGCGCGGGATTACAGGCTAAGCCACCGAGCCCGGTTCTAACAATGAGGTTTTAAAAAATGTGCTAATATATATCTAGATGGGTCCAGACTGCATTGTTGAGATGGTGGTCTGCAAGGTGCTCTACTCACAGCCCACATGCCTGACATTGCTCTCCTAGCAAAAAAGAAAAGGAGAGAGAGAGACAGAGAGAGAGAGAGAGAGAGAGAGATCAGGAGGTTAGAAAACTTTATATAGAAAAACTCTGACTTGATATCTGGGCATGGTGGAGCATACCTTTAGTCCCTGCTCATGAGGCTGAGGCAGAAGGATGACTTGAGCCCAGGAGGTCAAAGCTGAGGTGAGCCGTGATTGTGCCACTGCACTCCAGCCTGGGCAATAGAATGACACTCCAACTCAAAAAAAAAAAAAAAGAAAAGAAAAGAAAGGGAAACTCTGACTTGAATGTGTGGGTGAGAGGAGGTGATTCTGAAGGTTGTCCTTGGATGTTGAACCCTTACTAGGGAAGCTAGCCTACAAGGCAGGGAAGTATGAGTGGAGTGAAGCCCCCGCCATCAAGGGCAACTCGGAGGGTAGTGATTCCTCCTTCTTGTATCAAAGCAAGGAAGTGAGTGGGAAGGGCTAGAGCTTTCACTTGATGTACAATGCCAGCATTACTCAGGCTCAGCCTAAAACTTCTCAGGGGGATGCTTTGGTGGCTGCCCTCAGACAACTTTCACCTGTGCTGTCCCCCAGCAGTGCCAAGGAGCAGGCCAGGGCTGGTCAGACAAACAGGAACAGGACAGTCCGAGGCAGCCTGTGTGTGGGCAGCATGTCCGCCAGCACCCACCATTTCCTAGATGACGGGATGGGAGATGGTCTTGGCAGTGGGTTACTCCATTCGGATCTGATCTCTGCTTCCAATCAGAGATAAAATGGAACTGGATGTGATCAAGAAGCTTTTGACTGCATGTTGTCAGTTTTGAGGCTGATACCTGAGGGGAATGTAAGATCAAAATGGGTAGCTTAGAAGAGAAACTTGAGCACCCACACGTTGGTGGATGTCAGGCTCCTTACGGTAGGTGAGGGCATTTTACCAAGAACTCCGGGGGATTCTGATGTACACCAAAGTTTGAGAAATACCCTTTACAGAATGGCAGTTGACTTTTCTGTCACATAAAGGAAATTTGAGGGTGGTCTGTCAATAGTTGGTAAAAAGCTCCACAGTGACAACAGAAGCCTAGCTTCTTACCTAAGTTAAACAAGCAGCTGTCTTTCTCAAAATCATCTCAAGGTCACTAAAATGACTTCTGCAGTTTCAGCCATCATGCCTACACTCCAAGTTTAGCAACCAAAGAGGAAGCAGGCAAAAACAGCTATCCCAAGTGAATCTGCTTCCTTTAAGTAGCCTTCCTGGAAGTCCCACGCAATGCTAATGTCTCCATCCTGTGACCAGAATGGGGGCACATGGCCACATCTAGCCACACCTAGCTGGATAAGGTAGTCTTTTAGGTGGGCACATCACTGTCCCAAAGAAGAGTAGTGCTCTTTTACTGAGAACAAGGAGACGGATGTTGGGTGAGCAACTAGTACTCTGTACATTTATTGAGCACCTAATATGCAACAGCACTAGGCTAGATGTAGTGTAGACATAACCTCATTTGGTGAAAACACACAGAAAGATGTGCATGTGTGCTTGGTTCCCAGCAAGACCTTACTAAATATACAAGTCCAGGGATTTTGGGGTCCAGAGACTGTACAATGGACAGTTACCTTCCTCATGGGACCTATTTTTTGTAGGGTCCAAACAACCAAATACTGGCCATTCATTAGTAGTACAGCTTCTTCTCATACTGAAGAGTGAAAGTCAGTAGGTCTGGCGAGACTTTCAAGATGATCCAAGTAACAGATCCATTCTCGCCCATCCTGCCAATTTGTTTCTTTACTCTGTGTTATAAGTGACTTTGATGACTTTTTTTCCCTGAAATTGGAGACTCCTTGACAGACTTTCTCCTTACAACTTCTGTAGCTAGGTGCTTTTCTCACAATGTCACAAGGTAAACAGATCCTTTTTTAGAATCTGCAGGATAGCAGTGTGATTCGGGGGCTAGCATTGGACAAGGTACCTGCAGGTGTCAGGTCCTCTACTTCCTCCAAGTTACTTAACCTCAGAGTCTGTTTCATTGTGAAATGAGGAGAATCTTTCAACTGTGTCATCAGCATTGCCATGAGGCTTAAATGAGGTCATGCTTCTAAGTATGTAATAAGTGTGCAATAAAAATGTTAGCTGCTAGTAGGATGAACAGTGTAGAACGTAGGAGTTGGTTAGCAAATGTTGGTTCATAGTCTCCTTTAATTTATACAGTTGTTTCAAAATAGTTTTTTATCTCTATAGCTTAGATTATGACCACTGAGTAGAGAAGGCCCATGTCTGAGTATCTTCTTGTTGCTAAGAACGGATATAAGGGCTTTTAAAGATAATATTGTTTACTTATCTACAAGCTATGAGAAAGAGCATTGACTATTTTTAAGAAATGATGGTATTTGTCAATGGAGATTTTTAAAAAGGGTCTTAGGATTATTATTATAAAATGAAGAAATGCCAAATCATTTAAAAAATAATAATTGGAACTATGGGATTCATTGCTTAGATGAGATCAAACATTTGTGAGATCATCTTTCCTGACCCTTGACATTTTCATTCTGAAGCGATCCCTGGGTAGAACTGATGTCAATTGACTCTTCCCAGTTCTCCTGTTGGAATCAGAGTGGCATATTCTTGCTTCGGTGGCATCTGGATATCTTTAGAATTTCCTTCTGCTTCATTTCAGAGTTCAAGGAATATAGTCACAACAAGTTTATCCTCAAGGTTTCAGAGCCACTGAAGATGCCAACATGTAAAAATCAAAGAAGGATAATGCTGGCTTTGATCACATTGAGTTCAAATCCAGGGGGACTGCCCCAGGGAAAGGGGATGGCATTTCTCAAGCCCCAGAGCTGCTCATGGGGCAGTGGAGTGAAGTAAGCTAAGGACATGGGATTTGGAATCTGCCAGAGCTGGGTTCCAGCCCTGGTCTTGGTACTTGACTCCTATGTGACGTTGGGCAAGTTGCTTGATTTTCTTCAGCCTCAGTCTCCTCATCTGCCAGGTGAGATCAGGCTTCAAGCTCTTATTCTGTATTTGGTCTCAAAGTGAATGAGACAAAGAAGCTCTGTTCTTGTACAGAGATGTGCATGACTGGGGGGAGATAATCAGAAAATAGTGGTAAGTGCTCAGGAGAAAACAAGAACAGGTTACTGGAATAGAGAGGGGGACACTATTTTACTTAGTTGAGAACTGAATGACAAAAGATGTCAGCCACACAACAGCCTGGGAGAGAGAGGTGCAATGCTCGCCCAAAGGTAGAAATTAATGAGGGGTATTTGAGAATCACAAGTGAGGCTGATAGGGCTGGTGCTCAGTGACCCCGGAGAGACCATCATCATTAGAGTGGTTGGGAGGCGGTTGGGCCCAAGTAGATGAAGGCTTTGAGGCTAAGGTGAGCAAGTTAGATTGTGATCTAGTGTGGAGGGTCACTGGGGGTGGTGGGACTTGGTTCGTGATTGGACAAGGCCACTCTGGGATGGACCCTGGGGAAAGGGTGAGGATGAGGCAAGAGTAAGAGCAGGAGGGTCACCCAGGGGACTATTTTAGGTGGCTTCTTGGGAGGGTCTAGCCCTGGGCTGAGGTGGAGAAGTGGTCTGAGTCAGCATATGGTTGGAGCCAGATTCAGCTGTCAGGCTTATCGATGAGGATAGAGGGGAAGAGAAGGAAGAAAGAAGGGGATCAGAGGTAGTTTCTGGATTTGAGTGGGCCCTAGTTAGGGAACGATTGACATGACAGGAAAAATTGGGTGATAAGCAGGTTTTGTGGGAAAAAGTTTCTTTTCCATCATGTTCATTATGAGATGCCTCTTAGGCCTCCAGCTCAGCTCCTCATCCAAGCGGGTGTATTGAACAGGCAGCTGGATCGATGAGTCTGGAGTACTGGAGAGAGGCCAGGGCTTATACCTTGGAGGGTAGTGACCTGAAGAGGCAGCCTAGAGAAAGGGAGAGGGGCCGAGTTAGAGCAGAGAGGGGGAAGAGGGGAGAGTCAGTGCACTGGGAAATGGGAAAGTCAGAGGAAGGAGGTAGCACCAGCAAAGGGGTCTGAGGATATGAGGTCACAGAAGTCCAGTGAAGGCCTTGACCCTAGAAGGAAGGTGGTGAGCTCAGAGCTTCAGTAAGTTGATGACAGAGCCTGGGTGGCTGAAGAAGCCTGGAAGGTGGGAAGGTGGTGACTTTAGCACAGGCCGGAGAGAGCGGGGGAGAGGAAAAGGCTGGCAACTGAACCCACCTTGGGAGTTTTATCTGAAGGTGAGTAGAAAATGGAGGGATGGTGGGGTTAAGATGGGGTTGCTTTTCTCTTGTGAGGTGGAGGTAGCAGTGTGCGGGTGGTCATGATCTAGTGTGTGTGGGGGTGTGGCAGATAGGAAGTACCATGCAGTAGATGGTAGATGGGTGTTGCAGAGAGGCGAGATGGACTCATTCTGGTGCCTGCTTTCTCCTTATCAGCTGAGAGGGAGGGAGGAGGTAAGGTCTCAGGCTTAACAACAGTGAAGGTGTGAAGTAGGCCTCTTGGGCAGCGCCGAGTGCTTATTTGAGGTCTCACATTTAGTGTAAACACCCCTTTAAATATTTGTCCAGCTTTCTGGTTCTGAGGGCCCTGGCGATCTGTTTTTTTTTTTCCTAGCAGCGCTGTGGCAAGCCCTGGGGAAACTTGTTCACATGTGTCCACCAGATGGCACCAGTGGGGCATCACTGAACCCTCGGCTCTTTTCTGAAAGACTGAAGGCAGAATGTTCTTATTTTTTGGTGTTTCTAGATTTAGACCATTTTGTGTCAAACTTAAGTAGTAAATAGAGTATTTGTAAAGACATCAGATGATCACAGATTCCCAGAGTTGATTTAAGTTATTTTATCATAATACTTAAACATTTGCAAATCTTAATCAGTATACATTTCCTGCTTACAGATCTTCTGCAACTGTATAAGTGAAAACAAATGCAGAAATTAGATGAAAATAAAGCTACAAATTAAAAATAATTCAAACCATCAAATTAGCCTTTTTTAATGAAAGATGGTTTTTCACTGAAAAGAAAGAGCTGGGCGCAGTGCGAGCCCGGCACTCATTGCTTCTTGGAGAGCTTGGGTTGCCCCTCCTTGGTGTTTTGTGGCGTGACTCAATTCTTTCGCTCCCTTTCTCTGTTACAAGCACTGCAAAATCACAACAAACCTTCAAGTCATTTTCTCTTCACATGGCTGGAACACATCCTTTTCCTGTTGAGCCCAGCTCTTTCCTTTTTAGCCTTGAAGATGATAAAAGTTGTGACTACCCTCTTTTTTTTTTTTGAGTCGGAGTCTCACTCTGTCGCCCAGACTGGAGTGCAGTGGCCGCTCCCGGCCACCGCAGCCTCGACCCGCTGGGCTCCAGAGATCTTTCCACCTCAGCCTTCCACGTAGCTGGAACTACAGGCGTGCGCTACCCCACCCGGCTGATTTTTTGATTTGTTGTAGAGATGAGGCCTCACCAAGTTGCCTGGGCAGGTCTCGAACCCGCGGGCTCAGGCCATCCACCCACCTCAGCCTCCCAAGGCGCGGGATTACAGGCTGAGCCCCCGAGCCTGGCGGTGGCTACCCTCTTAAAGCACAAAGCGAATGTGGTGCAGACGGTACATGGAATGCTCGGTTGCAAAGGAGTCAGCGAGAAAATCTAAAAGGCGGCCAGGCGTGGTGGCTCACACCTGTAATCTCAGCACTCTGGTAGTCTGAAGCCGGGCAGGTGGGTAGCTTGAGACCAGGAGTTCAAGACTAGCCTGGGCAACATAGTGGGACCTTGTCTCTAAAAAATCAAAAAGTTAGCTGGGTGTGGTGGTAGAGGCCTGTAGTCTCAGATGCTTGGGAGGCTGAGATGGGAGGATCTCCTGAGCGAAGGAGGGCACGGCTGTGATGAGAAAAGACTGTGCCACTGCACCCCAGACTTGGGGACCGGGTGAGACCATGAGGCAAAAGACAAAGAGAAAGAAAATCTAGAATGCGCACATATTAATGCTTGAGATTTTTGCGGCAGTTGAAAATTTTGTGAAGTGAACCGGAGACCCAGGGTGCCTCTTGTGTTGTTAATGTCGATGAAGATTTTGTTATTTTGAGGACTGCATTTTTTTTTTTTTTTTTTTTGAG